>NC_064243.1:111088645-111392916 GCF_003254725.2 Canis lupus dingo
AAAAACCAAGCCTGATTGTGTTCAGGATTTGTTTACGGGTCTTTTTTTCTTTAGACCAAGTATGTACAAAGTACTTTGTTTTAAAACTTACTTTGCCTATTTCCTTTTTTATCTCCATTCAATCCAGTTATATTGTTCATGTGAGATAAAGTTAGATTCTTTATATTCCCTTTCAGGTCCCCCTCTTCCCATCTTGTAATTTATAAAAATTGGGAAGTGAATTAAATTCAGATGGAACTCCAGTTCCATAAGTACACTAATATATTTTTTATTTGTATTGACTTCCTTTTATTTAGACATATGGTTAGACAGGTTTATTAAGGTTTTCTAATTTACTTCCTTAGAAGTATACAATAAGTACTTCTCATTTTTCATGAAATTAATCTTTAATGACTTATATTTTTTTGGGTACATAGGTCATGGAAATGACATTATAATGCATGGTGGAATTGGGTGGATTCACAAAAGTTGGATGGCTTGTAAATGGTTATTTCTTGTTTTTTTTCCTTACATTTGAAAAGTGCCAGGATTGGAATTTATATATATTTTATATGTATAAATGAAAAGAGATAAAGAGTTCTTGAATATAGACTTTTAAGGTCAGAGAAAGTTTACCAAACTCTGTCCAAGCCTCAGAGCAACTGTATCAACTGCAATTTACTGGGAAAAAATTCTACCTGTAAATGAGGCATACTTTAATAACTATTATGAAAGTTTAATAATAACTATTAAGAAAGTTGTCCGTCCACCAAGGACTCTAACTCTTCTAAATGTACTCCTCCTTTCTCTCATTCTCCTTATAAGTTACAGGCTTGGACATAGGAAAGGGAAAATGAACAAGGATATCTACCCTAACTATTATGTCCCTCTCCCCTCCCTCATTAATTTGCACAAACTACTTACTATTCCTTCATGCAACCATCTACCAATCTCATTCCTTCTTGCTCCTTGATTTTTATCTCCAGAACCAGTTTTGCTACCCTGTCACTACTCTTGTCAGACTACTTGCAGATTATTATATCTACTTCCAAAACCCTGGTCTCTAAGTTCTTGACTGGTATGCCACCAATGGTCTTGTCTTCCATGTCACTTCAACCCCTGACCCCAAAGATAACATCTTACCGGCAAGAAAGTAAATGGAAACTCCTCTGTATTTTCAGGTTCAGACATTCCATTCTAATCACCAACTCTTGTTTTACAAGCTTATATCTTCTTTTTCTTATTTTAATAACTATTGGGACTGACAAGGACCTAAAATCCATTATTCCTACTCTCCTTTAATACACTCATACCTTACTCCCTCCCATATCTGGAAAGGAGAGCAGATTTCCATTTACATCCCATTGCCCAAAACTGTCTCATGTCAACCTGTAACAGGAAAAAATACTTCAAGAGTATTTACATTTCCCAGTCTATAGAAGAAGCAAAGAAGAGCAAGTCGGGTTAGGAATATATGCTAGATGAAGCAGTCTACAATATGTGGTCCAAATAGGCTGTGACTTAAGTGAATTTTTGCACACTAGTTCCAACCCCAACTTTTATCTTGCACTTAACAAATATTGCAGTCTTCTCAGAAAAAGGTTATTATAATAATAATGCCAATGGGATTTTTTAAAAAAACAATTAGACTTTTGAGATTGCTAGAATACATTATCTGCAACATTTCAACTCAATTCATGAGTTGTCATGATGTAGTTGGAAAACATGCCTTAGAGGTTCATTGCTTAGTGTAGATATACACAAACAAGTAACTATATATGAATTCTATGGTAAGAACAATAGAAGCATTTTAAATGTACTGACCAAGTAGTTCCTACTGCACCCAAACTCCAGCAGATAACCAATAGAATTCTAGACCAAATATTAAAAGAAAAATTATCCAAAGTCACTGGAGAGTGAAAAACAGGAAGATCCTGGAGATGGGTCAACATTTGGAAGAAGGAAATAATATAAGGTCAGTTTCCTAGTTTTTATGGCTTTTACCCAAAATGCAAGTCCAGTCTTCACTATTTTAGGGCAGCTAAAACATACTTGGAAAACTAAGTTTTTCAACAAAAGTATCCAAAGCCTATACAACTGCTGTTGGGAAAATAAGGTGTGTAGGATATCCTGGAAGAGGGTCAGGGAGGGGAAGCCCCAAGTTCTGTGTATAAGCAATTCCCAAATGTCTAGCTGACTCATCAATTATATAGGACAAAGGATACTTAAAGGAGCCAAGCCAATACTAAGAAGTGAATTAAAATCTGAGCTTCCACCTAACAGCAAAGAGAAAAGTTTGGGTTGAATCCAGCTAAATTAAGCCCTAATATATTTTTTAAAATTCTCTGGAGGAACGTAATGGAATCCAGAGTTTCTTCAATATATTAATCACAATACCCAGGATATAATTCAAGATTACTAGGTATCTGAGAAAAAACTGGAAAAGTGTTCTCAAGAGAAAATAGATCAATAGAAATCAACACCAAGATGATTTAGATATGGGAATCAGACAATGATTTTTAAAAGCTATTATAACTATGCTTAAAATGTGAAGGAAAATATCCTCACCATAAAGGAAAAAGAAACCTTAGCTAAAAAGTAGAAACTATAAAGAAAATAACCAAATAAAAGTTCTAGGAGGACAACAGTGGAGTAGGAGGGCTCTAAGCTCATGTCATCCCACAGATACACCTAGATAACACATCAGTGTAAATACCCCAGAAAATGACCTAAAGACTGGCAGAGCAGACTCTCCAGAACTACATGAGAAAAGAGGCCTTATCAAAGAGCATAGGAAAGACAGACACAGAAGCTAAATGAACCTGTCAAACAATCTGGGATGGGGAGGAATACCATGGATGTAGAGAGGGGAGAGGACCAAACCCCATTTCAGGCACCCAGACATGGAGGACACACAGAGAAGACAAATCCCCATAACATTTGCCTTTGAAAGCCAGAGGAGCTGAATTTCTTGAGTTTTTACACTCAGTGGGGCTGAACACCTGGAATTTTAAAAGTTATTAGGTGGCTCTGCAAGAGCTTGGAGGGCAATAGGAAATGGAGTCTTCACCCTTAAAGAAACAGCACAACAAATAGCCCTACAGAGATACAGCATAGAAGAAGCAGTGTGAAAAATGCTGGGGATATATGGAAGGAGGTTTGTTTACTAATTTCAGAGCATGTGCTGGAGGGGCAAGGATCATCGGAAGACTTTTTCACAGAACAAAGGACTTGGCAGGCACCAGGCACTGCAATTCAGTGCTGCTGCAGCTGTAGAAAATGCGTAGTCAGACTGGCCCACTAACAAACCCACCCTCAACAGGCGAAAAGAACCATTGCAGATGACTGGACTAAGGCAAAGCAGCTCAGCCGTAACAGCAGAGTGCGTTACACACACAGCAGTGTGTCTCCTACACGCATAGGAGACTCTGGAAGTTCCAGGTTCTGGCGAACAGGGGACATTGCACTGCAGGGCACTCCACTACCTCTTCATAAGGCCTCTACTTTTAAGAGTAATAACTGTAACTACAAGTAATAACTGTATAACTATAACCACAGTAATAACTGTAGGATTATAAGGGAAAGGAGAGAAAATGAGTGGGAAAAATCAGAGAGGGTGACAAAACATGAGAGACTCCTAACTCTGGGAAATGAACAAGGGGTAGTGGAAGGGGAGGTGGGCAGGGGGATGGGGTGACCGGGTGACAGGCACTGAGGGGCCACTTGACAGGTGAGCACTGAGTGTTATACTATATGTTGGCAAATCAAACTCCAATAAATATACAAAACAAAACAAAAAGATGAACAGGAGAGAGAAAAAATAATGAAAATAGATGAAAGGAACTTGGTGATATCAAGCATAATAACATTCACATTATAGGGATCCCAGAAGAAGAAGAGAAAGGGGGCAGAAAATTTATCTGAAGAGATAATAGCAGAAAATCCAAATCTGGGGAAGGAAACAAATCCAAATCCAGGAGGCACAGAGAGCCCCAACAAAATCAACCCAAGGAAATCCACACCAAGACACACTGTAATTAAAATGACAAAAAGTAATACAGAAACTTTAAAAAGCAAGAGAAAAGAAAATAGTTACATACAAGGGAAATCCCAGAAGGTGATTAGCTGATTTTTCAGCATAAACTTCGCAGGCTACAAGAGAGTGGCATGATATATTCAAAGTACTGAAAGAAAAAAAACCCTGCAAACACGAGTACTCTATTCAGCAAGGATGTCATGCAGAATAGAAGGAGAGATAGAGTTTCCCCAAATAAACAAAAGCTAAAGGAGTTCATGGCCAATAAACAGGCCCAACAAGACATGTTAAAGGGGACTACTTGAGTGGAAAGACCACAAACAGGAGTAAACAGAGTCGGAAGCACAAAAGGAGTAAAATTATATCTATAAAATTCAGTCAAGGGACTCACAAAGACCTAAAATGGGGGAGCAGAGGGAGTAAAGAATGAGTTCAAACTTAAAAGACCATCAACCTAATATGGACTGTTAATATGCAGAAGAAGTTATATACAAACGGAATGGTAACCATGAATCAAAAACAGTAACAGATATACAAAAAAATGAGAAAGAAGCCAAGTATATCAATAAACAAAAACAACAGAGAAAACAGCAAGAGAATGAACAGAGAAGAGCAAAGAGAAAAATAACCACAAAACAAGTAACAAAATGGCAATAAGTACATAGCTATCAATAGTTACTTTGAATGTAAATGGACTAAATGCTCCAATCAAAAGACACGGTGACAGAATTGTTTAAAAAAAAAAAAAAAGACCTATCTCTATGCTGTCTATGGAGACTCATTTTAGAACTAAAGACATCTGCAGATTGAAAGTAAGGAGATAGAAAAACATTTATCATGCAAATGGACGTCAAAAGAAAGCTGGAGTAGCCAACTTATGTCAGATAAACTAGACTTTAAAACAAAAACTGTAATAAGAGACAAAGAAGGACACCATATAATAACAAAGGGGACAATCCATCAAAAGGATATAATTGAGGCAGCCCTGGTAGCCCAGCGGTTTAGCACCACCTTCAGCCCAGGGCGTGATCCTGGAGACCCGGGATAGAGTCCCACGTCAGGCTCCCTGCATGGAGCCTGCTTCTTCCTCTGCTTGTGTCTCTGCCTCTCTATGTCTCTCATGAATAAATAAATAAAATCTTTAAAAAAGGATATAATTGTAAATATTTATGTACCCAACATAAGAGCACTCAAATACATAAAACAATAACAAAGAAAGTAACTAATCAATAGTAATACAATAATAGTAGGGGACATTAACACCCCATTTACATCAATGGGGGGATCATCCAATCTGAAAATCAAGGAAACAATGGCTTTCAATGACATAATGGACCAAGTGGATTTAACATATATTTAGAACATCCTATTCCTAAAACAGCAGAATACACATTACTTTCAAGTGCATATGGAACATTCTCCAGAATAGATCACATATTAGGCCACAAAACAAGTCTCAACAAATTAATTTAAAAAGATTGAAGTCATCCCATGCATCTCTTCTGACCACAATGCTATGAAACTAGAAGTCAACCATAAGGAAAAAAATCTGGAAATACATGGAAATTAAATAACATGCTACCTAACAATGAACAGGTTAACCAGGAAATCAAAGAAATCCAAAAATACATAGAAACAGATGGAAATAAGACACATGGGTGGTTCGGTGGTTGAGCATCTACCTTTGACTCAAGGCATGATCCCACAGTCCTGGGATTGGGTCCCACACTGGGCTCCCCACAGGGAGCCTGCTCCCTCTGGCTATGTGTCTGCCTCTTCTGTATCTCTCATGAATAAATAAATAAAATCCTAAAAAAAAAAGATGGAAAATAAAAATGCAATCATCCAAAACCTGTGGGGTATAGCAAAAATTGTTTTAAGAGGAAAGTTTATAGCAATGCAGGTGACCTCAAGAAGCCAGAAAAAGCTCAAAAAACTAATGTTACACCTAAAGGATAAAGAACAAGCAAAATTCCAAACCAGCAGAAGGAAGGAAATAATAAAGATTAAAGCAGAAATAAAGGATACAGAAGTTAAAACAAGCAAACAGTAGAACAGATAAATGGAACCAGGAGCTGATTTGGAAAAGATAAACAAAATTCATAAGCTTCTAGCCAGACTCATTTAAAAACAAAGAGAAAGGACTCAAAATTACAAATGAAAGAAAAACAACACCAGGGAAATATGAGAAATTGTGAGAGACTATTATGAAAAACTATATGCCAACAAAATGGACAACGCAGATGAAATGGCTAAATTCCTAGAAGCCTGTAACCAACCAAAACTGAAACAGGAAGAAATAGAAAATCTGAATACACCAATTACCAGCCATGGGATTGAATCAGTAATCAAAAAGCTCTCAACAAACAGAAGTCTAAGACAAGACAGCTTCACAGATGAATTAAAGAAGAGTTAATAGCTATTCTTCTCAAAGTATTCCAAAAATAAAAGAGAAAGGAAAACTTCCAAATTCATTCTAGGAGGACAACATGACCCTGATAACACAAATCAGATAAAGACCCCACAAAAAAGAACTATAGGCCAATATCTGATGGACATAGATACAAAAATCCTCAACAAAATACTAGCAAACCAAATCCAACAATGCATTTTTAACTCATTATCAGGGAAATACAAATCAAACCCTCAATGAGATAGCACTTCACACACGTCAGAATGACTAAAATTAACAACATAGGAAACAAAAGCTGTTGTCAAGGATGCAGAGAAAGGGAAATACACTAACACTGTTGGTGGGAATGCAAACTAGCCACTCTGGAAGACAGTATGGAGGTTCCTCAAAAAAGTTAAAAATAGAACTACTCTATTACCTGGCAATTGCACTACTAGGTATTTACTTAAAGGACACAAAAATACTGAGTCTTTTAAAAAATATTTTTTATTTATTTATTCATGAGAGACACACAGAGAGAGGCAGAGACACAAGCAGAGGGAGAAGCAGGCTCCCTGCAGGGAGCCTGATGCAGGACTCAAACCCATGACTCTGGGATCATGATAGAGCCAAAGGCAGATGCTCAAGCACTGAGGCACCCAGTCTCAAAAAAATACTGATTTGAAGGGGCACATCCAACCCGATGTTTATAGCAGTATTATCAACAATAGCCAAACAATGGAAAGAGCCCAAATGTCCATCAGCTGATAAATGGAGACAGAAGATGTATACACACACACACAATGGGTTATTATTCAGCTGTCAAGAGAATGAAGTCTTGCCATTTGCAATGATGTGGATGGAGCTAGAGTGTATTGTGCCAAGCAAAATAAGTCAGAGAAAGACAAACACCATAATTTCATTAATATGTGGAACTTAAGAAACAAAATAGATAAACATAGAGGAAGGAGAAAAAAGAGAGAAGCAAACCATAAGAAACTCTTAAGAGCAGCCTGGGTTGCTCAGTGGTTTAGCGCTGTCTTCAGCCCAGGGTGTGATCCTGGAGACCTGGGATCGAGTCCCATGTCAGGCTTCCTGCATGGAGCCTGTTTTCTTCCTCTGCATGTGTCTCTGCCTCTCTCTCTCTCTATCTCATGAATAAATAAATAAAATCTTTTTTAAAAAGACTCATCTATAGAGAACTGTGGTTTGATGGAGGGAGGTGGGTGGGTGATGGGTATTAGAAGGGTACTTGTTGTGATGAGCATGGGGTGTTGTATAGGTTAAATGATGAAACAAATTTTTACCACATGTTAACTAGAATTTAAATAAAAACTTGAAATTTAAAAAAATTATTCACCACGATCAAATGGGATTTATTACTGGTTTGCAAGTGTGATTTGATAGTCACAAATCAAGTAACATGATACATATCAAAAAGAGAAAGGAACTGAGGGTTGAAGGGGAGGGGAGGGATAACTGGGTGATGGGCACTATGGAGGCACATGATGAGAAGTGAGTGTTATACGCAACTGATGAATTATTGAAAACTACATCTGAAATTAATGATGTACTATATGTTGGCTAATTGAATTTAAATTAAAAAAAGAAAGGATAAAAACTGATCATTTCAATAGATGCATAAAAAGCATTTGACAAAGTACAGCATCCATTCATGCATGATAGAAGCCTTCAACAAAGTACGTTTAGAGGGAAAATACTACAACGTAATAAAGGCCATCTATGGAAAAACCCACAGTTAACATCACTCTCAGTGGGGGGAAAAAAACAAAGCTTTCCCCTAAGCTGCGGAATAAGACTAAGATGTTCACTTTCACCACTTTTATTCAACATAGTACTAGAAGTCCTAGCCACAGCAATTAGACAACAAAAAGAAATAAAAGGCATCCAAATTGATAAGAAGTAAAAATTTCACCAGTTGCAGATGACATGATACTATATATAGAAAACCCTAAAGACTTCACCAAAAATCTATCTAAATTGATAAATGAGTTCAGTAAAGTCATAAGATACAGTATCAATGTACAGAAATCTGTTGCATTTCTATACACTAATATTAAAACAGAGACATTGAGAAAACAATCCTATTTATAATTGCACCAAAAATAAGAAGGTATCTATGAATAAACCTAACCAAAGAAATGAAAGACCTGTTCCCTGAAAACTATAAAATACTGATGAAAGAAATTGAAGATGACACAAAGAAATGGAAAAACATTCCATGCTCATGCATTGGAAGAATAGAGACTCTTAAAATTTCTATATTACCCAAAACAATTTACATATTTAGTGCAATTAATTTTCTACAAAGCAGAAAAGAATGTCCAACAGGAAAAAGACAGTCTCTTCAACATATAGTGCTGGGAAAACTAGACAGCTACATGCAAGAGAATGAAACTGGACCACTTACACTACACACAAAAATAAATTCAAAGTGGATTAATGACCTAAAAGTAAGACATGAAACTATGAAAATCCTATAAGTGTGCACAGACAGTAATGTCTGATTTGACCATAGCAACTTCTTTCTAGATAGGTCCCTTGAAGTAAGGGAAACAAAAGCAAAAATAGACTATTGGGACTTCATCAAAATAAAAAGCTTCTGCATAGTGAAGGACACAAGAAAAAGCCTACCAAATGGGAGAAGATTTCTGTGAATGACTTATCAGATAAAGGGTTAGTGTCCAAAATGTATAAAGAACTTATACAAATCAACACCCAAAAGCCATATAATTTAAAAATGGGCAGAAGATACGAACAGGCATTTCTCCAAAGAAAATGTACAGATGGCCAACAGACACAGGAAAATATGCTCAACATCGCTGATCAGAGAAATGCAAATCAAAACTACAATGAGATTACCTCACACCTGTCAGAATGGCTAAAATAAAAAACACAAGAAACAGCAAGTGTTGGAGAGGATGTGGAAAAAAAGGAACATCATGCACCATTGGTGGGAATGCAGAATGATGCAGCCATATGGAAAACAGTATGGAGGTTCCTCAAAAGTTAAAAATAGAACTAGTTTACAATCCAGCAACTGCACTACTGGATATTTACTTAAAGAAAACACAAATGCTAATTCAAAGGGATAATGCACCCCTATGTTTATAGCAGCAGTTTTTAGCCAAGATATGGAAGCAGCCCAAGTATCAAGTGATGAGTGGATAAAGAAGATGTGAGATCAACAGATCTATAGCTAGCTAGCTATAGATTATACATACTGTTATAATAATCTGGCACTAATACTTTAAAGCAGTATAGAATTATTTTAAAGTAGATTTTGACATTACATATTGTAAAAGCTAGTACAAAGACAAAGCAAATGGTTATCGTTAGCAAGTCAATAGAGATAAAATGGAATCATAAAATAATAATCCAACAGGAGGCAGGAAAATAGGAATAAAGAATATATGAAATATAAATATCAGGAGATACTAGATTTAAATCCAGACTAGTCAACAGTCATGTTTAGTGTAAATGGTCTAAACATCCTAATTAAAAGGCGGAGATTCTAATATTGTATTTTTAAAAAGCAATACTCAATTATATTTTGTATACAAAAGCCTATTTTAAATATAAAGATGCAGACAGGAAAGATAACATGATGGAAACAGATGCAAATAGTGAAAAAATAGCTAGAGTGTTTATATTATCATAAGAGCAGACTTTAGAACAAAAACTATTAACAGGTATAAAGACATCCTGCAATGATAAAGGGGTAAATTTATCAAGAGACATAACCATTGTAAATGTGTATACATCTACTTAAGGTAATTAAAAATATATGAAGCAAAAGAATAAAAATTAGATATTCACATAGCTGCAATGGAGTTAGAGACTCACACGTTCTCTTCTATGTAAGCAACAGAACAAGTAAGTAGATAATCTGTAAGGACATAGAGAATCTGAACACCTGTATCAATCAACTTGACATAACTGGCATTTTTAGATCACTCCATCCAATGGCAGAAAACAAATTCCTTTCAGGTACACTGCAACTTAAAAAAGAGTTAAAATCACAAATAAGAGATGGGACAAAAAAAGAAATCACAAGGGTAAAGTAAAACACAAAAGGAGTTTATGCAACTAAAGGGGTGCAGGAATTTATAACATTAAGGGTTTATATTGAAATAAATCAAGGACCTAAGCTTTCACATCCAGACACTAAAAAAAGAAAAATCAATTAAACCCAAAGTTTAATTCAAAAGAAAATAGTAGGGATCCCTGGGTGGCGCAGCGGTTTGGCGCCTGCCTTTGGCCCAGGGCGCGATCCTGGAGACGGGGATCGAATCCCACATCGGGCTCCCGGTGCATGGAGCCTGCTTCTCCCTCTGCCTGTGTCTCTGCCTCTCTCTCTCTCTCTCTCTCTCTCTGTGTGACTATCATAAATAAATTTAAAAAATTAAAAAAAAAAAGAAAATAGTAAAGTAGAACTCAGTAAAATTAAAACTGAAACACAATGTAAGCAATCAGTGAAATGAAAGTTTGATTCTTTGACAAAACAATAAAAATCAAATATCCAGCCAGTCTATTTAGGAAGAAAGAGACAAGACAAAAATTGTCAATATCAAGAATAAGAGTAAACAGCACTATAGGTATTATAGGCATTATTAGATAAAATAATGTGAACACCTTTGTACCCTCAAAACCTAGATGAAAAATTCCTTTGAGATATAAAATATCCACTACAAGTACAACAAGAAATATAGGAATAGAATGGCTCTATATTTTAAAAATGCAATCTATAGTTAAATGTATTCCTTAAAATAAAAACTAATTAAAAATTCAAGTCTCAGATTACTACACGGATGAATTCTACCAAAGAGTTAAATTAATAGTAATTCTATACAAAATCTTCTGGAGGATTGGAAGAAATTCTTTCCCATTTATTTAATGAAGCCAGTATTTCTTTGATACCCAAATCAGACAAAGATATTACAAGAACAGCAAACTATATTTTTTTGCACAGCAAAGGAAACCATCAACAAAACAAAAAGGCAACCTACTGAATTGGAGATGTTTGCATATTGATATATCTGATAAAGCGTTAATATTCAAAATATATAAAGAACCTCCTACAACTCAACACCAAAAACACAAATAATCTGATTAAAATGGGCAGACCTGAATAGGTATTTTTGCCATGGCAAATGGACACATGAAAAGATGTTTCACATCACTCATCATCAGGGAAATGCAAATCAAAACAACAATCAGATATGAAAGCCAGAAAAGTCACACATTTTCCAAGTGCTAGAAAAACAAACCAGCCAACCTCATCTTCAAATTATACATCCAGAAAACCTATCCTTCAGGGTGAAGGGAAAATAGAGACATCCTCAGATGAAGGAAAACAAAGAATGTGTTGCTAGTGACCTACCTTTATGGCTGAGGGACACCTGGGTGGCTCAGTGGTGGGGTATCTGCCTTTGGCTCAGGTCATGATTCCAGGATCCTGGGATCGAGTCCCATTTCAGGCTCCCCACAGGGTGCCTGCTTCTCCCTCTGCCTATGTCTCTGCCTCTCTCTGTGTCTCTCATGAATAAATAATTATAAAAAATATTTTAGGAGATCCCTGGGTGGCTCAGTGGTTTGGCGTCTGCCTTTGGTCCAGGGCGCGATCCTGGAGTCCCGGGATGGAGTCCCACGTCGGGGTCCCAGCATGGAGCCTGCTTCTCCCTCCTCCTGTGTCTCTGCCTGCCTCTCTCTCTCTCTCTCTCTCTCTCTCTCTATCTATCTATCTCTATCTCTCTATCTCTATCATAAATAAATAAATCTTTAAAAAAATATATTTTAAATGATGGCTGAAAAAATTTTAAACAGAATGGAAATGGTAAAAGAAGGAATCTTGGAATATAAGAATGAACAAGAGGAACAGAAATATGGCTACATACAATAGCCAGTATTCCTTGTGAGTTTTATAAAACATATTAGATGATTGAAACAGATACCATATCGCCACCTGATACTCAAGACAGTGATATTTAAAAGTAGGGATGATGGGCAGCCCCGGTGGCCCAGCGATTTGGCGCCGCCTTCGGCCGGGGAGTAATCCTGGACACCTGGGATCGAGTCCCACATCAGGCTCCCTGCGTGGAGCCTGCTTCTCTCCCTCTCCCTGTGTCTCTGCCTCTCTCTCTTTCTCTCTCTGTCATGAATAAATAAATAAAAGCTTTTTAAAAAAGTAGGGTTGGTAAATGAACCTAGATTGAAGTAGGCTTCAATACCTCAAAGTGGTAAAATGTTTATATTCATAGCCTATTAAGTCACATATGTATATTGTGATAGCCAGAGCAACCATTAAAAAAAAAAAACAGACTCAAAAGCACTATAAGTAAACCAAGATGCAATCCTAAAGCCTCTAATATCTACTTGGGATTCTGCACATTAGATAGCTAAATGTATGTGAAAGTATAGTCATTTAGGGAAAAGTCCTGGACTGGGTGCCACCTCATTCCAGGTGGATCAATACCTGATTGTAACTGGGAATGTAGATCACCAGAACTTAATGGGCCTCAGTTTCCACATCTTTGAAATACAAGTGGCAGGAGAGTGGTCTGTAAGACCAACTGGGCCATTTTAATGCTAAAATTTGATTATTCTATAAATGATGAATCTCCCTTCTCATCCACCCTGTGTTATTCCTGCTGATTCAGAGTTCTCTGAAAGTGACCAAAGAAAACTATGAGAAAGTCTCTAAACAAAAAAGGTATTTGTATGACACATTCAAGGCTCTCACAGATTCCTGAAATAGGAGAAGTGAGAAGAGCCGGAGACTTCAAATGTCACATATTCTATTGGAACAACATGGACAGTTTCCACTTAGAAGAATTGTGCATTGTTTTCCCACCACTGGTAGGGAACAGAGGCCCGCAAGGCAGAGTCAATCATTTATTGCTGTTCATTTAGCATTCTTCTGGGATAGACCTATATCAAATTTCTGAAACTAAATAAATTATGTGAAAACTGGCCAATACCTATCACAGTACACCAACTCAACATACTTTTACTTCTTCCTCAGCTCATCATGCTACCCTATTCTATTTGCATAAAGGTAATTTACCTTTTGGAAGTTCTAAGTTATCTATGAATGGGTTTGGCATGTTAGACAAAGAAATGCATTTAAATAAAAAATATATCCTCACTGTGTTTTATTGGTAAGTATAAACATCTTAATTTTATCCTATGTGTAATATGTAAGAATTAAAAAGACTATAAATTTCCTTCAATCTCTTATGTTCTGTGACCAGAAATTTTTCCCCAAACAGAATCAGGCACAATCCTTAAACAAGACAATGTAAGCTTACTGGTTAAGAGTTTGGGCTTTGATGTTATATATACCTGGACTAAAATGCTTTGGTTTGTGTACTTGCTACCCGAGTGGTCTAGTTTAACACCCTGGGCCTCAGTATCTTCATTTGTAAAAAAAAAAAAAAAAAAAAAGGATATGGAAATACCTACTTTACAGGATTGCTAAAAGAACCAATGCCTCAAAAGACCGGCATATAAGCATTCTATAGTAGAAACTTTGTTGTCAGAAGTAAACATAATTATGGAAACAAGGTGAAGCATTTCAAGAAGTCACATTAGTTAGGGTTATGACATAAAAATACACCAAATTCTACAGTCAGTAGAGGTTACACAACCATAATTCTCCTGTGTTATTTGGGACTTTAAGATCACTTCCCACAGAACTACAATCATCCTCTGAGTCATCCTGTTTCCTACATTAGGATGTGGTAACCCCACCCACATTTGTTGCAATGTGTTCCATAAAATAGGGTTAAATCCTACTTCATTTGTATAGTATAAATGTTGTACTGATTGTTTCTTTTTTAAGATTTTATGTATTTATTCATGAGAGACACAGAGAAAGAGGCAGAGACACAGGCAGAGGGAGAAGCAGGCACCCCGGAGGGAGCCCTATGCAGGTCTCCATCACAGGACCCCGGGATCACAACTTGAGCCACCCAGGTGCCACGCTGATGATTTCTTTAAAGCTTATTTCAAGCTAGGAGTTATTGTCTTTGAAGTAAAACTTTTAAATAAAGACAAGTAATCATTTTAAGAATATCATCTCCATGAGTTTGGCCTGTACTAGAAATGCAAGCTTAACTTTTCTGTTTTTTTTTTTTTTTTTTTAAATTTTTATTTATTTATGATAGTTACAGAGAGAGAGAGAGAGAGAGGCAGAGACACAGGCAGAGGGAGAAGCAGGCTCCATGCACCGGGAGCCCGATGTGGGATTCGATCCCGGGTCTCCAGGATCACGCCCTGGGCCAAAGGCAGGCGCCAAACCGCTGCGCCACCAGGGATCCCAACTTTTCTGTTTTTAATACCAACCCAGTATATGCTAAAATGGTCACCTCAAAAAAATTATCTAATAAAATCACACATTCCAAAAAAATGAGATATTACCTTATACCTGTCAGAATAGCTATTATAAAAAGAAATAAGTATTGGCAAAGATATGGGGGGGAAAATGGTATCTTGTGCACAGTTCACGGGAATGTAAATTGGTGCAACCACTGTAGGAAGTGGTATGGAGGTTCCTCAAAAAATTAAAAAATAGGAATACCATATGATCCAGCAACTACTGGGTATTCCCCCAAACAAAATGAAAATACTAATTCAAAAAGATAGATGCACCCTTATGTTTATTGCAGCTTTACAACAGCCAAGAGATAGAAACAACCCAAGTGCTTATCAATAGATGGATTAGGAAGATGTGGTATGTATGTGTGTGTATATATATATATATATAATGGAATATTGCTGCACATAAAAATAATGAGATGGGGCATCTGGGTGGCTCAGCTGGTTGAGCATCTGCCTTCAGCTCAAGTCATGGTCTCAGGGTCCTGGGACTCAGCAGGGAGTCTGCTTCTCCCTCTCCCTCTGCTCTTCCCTCTCCCCACTCTTGCTCTCTTTCAAATAAATAAAATCTTTTTTAAAAAGAATGAGATATTGCCATTTGCAATAGCATGGATGGACCTAGGGGTATTATGCTAAGTGAAATAAACCAGAGAAAGACAAATGCCATAGGATTCCATGTATATGGGAGATTTAAAAAAAAGAAAAACAGAAACAGACTCAAATACAGAGAACAAACTGATAGCTGCTAGAGTGAGTGGGAGATGGGCAAAAAGGGGAAAGGGGATTGAGGAGGACAGGGTTCCAGATGGAATAAACAAGTCACAGGGAAGAACAGGTACTGCATGGGGTAGGAGAGAGAAAAGCAAACTATAGATGGATATATCATGAATATACATGAAAACTATATCAAAATATTAGGAAATCACGTCTAGCAACATTTACAAAGGATATATTCATAACCAAGGAGGGATCATTCAGGGAATGCAATGTTAGTTTGACATTTAAAATTATATCAATATAGGGATCCCTGGGTGGCGCAGTGGTTTAGCGCCTGCCTTTGGCCCAGGGCACAATCCTGAAGACCAGGGATGGAGTCCCGCATCGGGCTCCCTGCATGGAGCCTGCTTGTGTCTCTGCCTCTCAGTCTTTCTCTCTATCATGAATAAATAAATAAAATATTTTAAAAAATAAAAATAAAATAAAATTATATCAATATAGGGCAGCCCAGGTGGCTCAGCGGTTTAGTACCGCCTTCAGCCCAGGGTGTGATCCTGGAGACCGGGGATCGAGTCCCACATCAGGTTCCCTTCATGGAACCTGCTTCTCTCTTTGTGCCTCTGCCACCGCCCCCGCCGTGTGTCTCTCATGAATAAATAAATAAAATCTTTTTAAAAATAAAATAAAATTATATCAATTCACCATGTTCATAAGAAACTAAGAAGAATGGCCACATGGCCATTTTAATAGCTATAGAATTCAACACCCATTAATGATTAACACTCTCAATTAACTGTGACTAGAAAGAAATGTCCTCTGATAAAAGGTATCTATAAAAACTCTACAGCTGGTATACAATGGAATATTCCTCAGCCATTAGAAACGACAAATACCCACCATTTGCTTCGAAGTGGATGGAACTGGAGGGTATTATGCTGAGTGAAATAAGTCAATCGGAGAAGGACAAACATTATATGGTCTCATTCATTTGGGGAATATAAATAATAGTGAAAGGGAATAGAGGGGAAGGGAGAAGAAATGTGTGGGAAATATCAGAAAGGGAGACAGAACATAAAGACTCCTAACTCTGGGAAACTAACTAGGGGTGGTGGAAGGGGAGGAGGATGGGGGGTGGGGGTGAATGGGTGACGGGCACTGAGGGGGGCACTTGACAGGATGAGCACTGGGTATTATTCTGTATGTTGGCAAATTGAACACCAATAAAAAATAAATTTATTAAAAAACAAAACAAAACTCTACAGCTGGGGAGCCTGGCTCAGTCTGTTAAGTGGCTGTCTTCCACTCAGGTCATGATCCTGGAGTCCTGGGATTGAGACCCATGTTGGCCTCCCTGCTCAGTGGGGAGTCTCCTTCTCCCTCTGCTCCTCTCTGCCCCTCACGCTCATGCTCGCACTCTCTCTCTTATTCATGCTCTCTCAAATAAAATCTTTTTAAAAAGCTCTATACCTAATGTCATACCAAATATTGAAAGAATGCTTTCTTGCTAAGATTGAAAACAAGGCAAAGATGTCCAGTTTCACTACTTCTATTCAATATTGACTGGAGGTCCAAGTTAGTGTAAAAATTAATAGGTGTACAGACTAGAAAGAAATAAAACTATTTACAGATGACATAGACACCTATTTTAAAGTACAGTGTACTAATGATGGAGTAATTGAAGTATGTTAAAGTCAATGGATCAGGAAACAATTGCCATCAAAAAGACAACAGACCATAACATCTTTCTTGGGTCAAGGTGGCAGGTCTAGCTGCTATGTTCTGGGAGGGTATGAACAGTTTGATAAAGTATATGTAAAAATTAGCGGTATTTGTGTGCAACGAAGGAGCACAAGGAGCAAGGAAGGAGTCCTGCTGCATGCAAATATATTCTAAATCATATAACCTGATTTGAGTGTATGTTCCTCGCCAATTGAACTATCCATCATTAGCCCATAGGCAAGCCTTCTAATTTGGCCAATTACTCAGGGTTCTTTACCTCAACTGTTGGATTGGTTAGTTATAGGTAAGGTCTTTAGATTGTAGGGCTTGTATTAGACAAACTTGATGGCATGCAAGCTCCAGCATTTACTATGTCTGGTTAAAACTGGTTAACTTGGAGGATTTGAGTCTCCTGGTTACAAACCAATGGACACATCCAAATCAGTAGTAACCAGACCAACACTAAACAGAATGGTGTGCAGCTGCATCTGATAGGCTTTGTTGTAGGATGTTGAGATTCCTTGGCCTGTATTATGATTTATTGCCATGTCTGGTTTCATTGTTATGGGATATGGCATTGCTATGGGCTGAATTGTGTCCATCCACTCATACAGCCATACAAACAAATTCATATTTTGAAGTCCTAACACCCAGTATTTCAGAATTTGACTATATTTTCAAATAACGGAGGTGATGAAGCTAAAATGAAGTCTTTGGGGATGGATGTCCTTATAAGATGGGAAAACTTGGATACTCAAAGGGACACCAGACATGCTCAGCACGAAGAGAAGACAATGTGAGGACAGAGTAAGAAGGCATCATCTCCAAGTCCAGGAGAGAAGCCTCAAAAGAAGCAAACTTGCCTACACCTTGCTCTTGGACTTCCAGCCTCTAGAGAAAATAAATCTGTTTTTTGAACCACTCAGTCTGTGATATTTTGCTAATGTTAGCCACAGCAAACTAATACAGTGTTGGTTTTATGATGTCCAAGAGTAATTATTTACTAAGTAAAGTTTTGTTTCCCTTTCTGGCAGTCCACACGGTCTGTGAGGATGGTCCTGGAACACTAATTTCCCAAAGAGGATCAGAGGGAGAACAGAGATTATCCATCCCTGAATATTCAGGAAAGATTTTGGGGATGGTAAAAGTTTAGGCTCAAATGGGTCCCAGGAGAGGACTTTCCATCTGGTTTTTAGTCCTTATGGTATGAGGGCAAGATAAAAAATTTATAAAGACAGGAACAGGCCTTACTAAAGGACCTCACACATAAAAACGTTTTATATACATAGAAGACCTAACATTAGGGGTACCTGGGTGGCTCAGTGGTTGAACATCTGTCTTTGGCTCAGGTCATGATGCCAGGGTCCTGGGATTGAGTCACAGTTCAGGCTCCCCACAGGGTGCCTGCTTCTCCCTCTGCTTATGTCTCTGCATCTCTATCTTTCATAAATACATAAAATCTTTTTTAAAAAAATAGACAACCTAACATTAAATATAGGAAAAGCTGATGAAAATATTTTTAATGTTGGTGTAATAGTAATAGATAGTTGCCAAATTGCTGACAGTTACACATTTCACAAATCTGAAATTTCACATTTCACTTATCTGTGGTAGGAGATTTCCAAAGTCCTTCATCCTAGAAAGGATAATTTTTAAGCAATGGTCCAATAGTTGGTGATAAACATAAAGATGGGCCACTTGCTGGCCAGGGCATCAGTGCTAAGATGACCACCTCAGGTTCGGCCAATTTTGTTTATCAGGGATATTCTGGCTAAGGGATAGAAAGCAGCCACATTCTACTGAGCTCCAAACAGTTGCTCTTTTGAGAAAGAATGAGGTTAGAAAATTCATACGACCTAATTCCAGGACTTATTCTAATGCTACGACCATCAAGACAGGTTGCTATTAGCATGGAAATAGATATATAGCTCATTGCAACAGAGAGCCCATAACTAGTACCACACATAACTGTCAATTAAGTTTTGATAAAGGTACCAAAGTAATTCAATGGAGAAAGGGCAGTCTTTGAGCAAATTGTACTTAAATAATCAAACCCTATGTTAAAATATATGAACCTTCATCCTTCACACCATATTTATGAAATTACTAAGAAGCATCATAGACTTACATGTAAAACTGGAGGTATGAAACTTTTACAAGGAAACATAGAAACTTTATAAACAAGGATTATCCAAAGGTTTATACTGGACACACAAAGGATGAAACAGAAGAAAAACTTGATTAATTCAATTTCATTAAATTAAAAACTTCTCACAACACTGTTATAGAATTTAAATGTTAAGCTACCTAGTGAGAGAAGATGTATGATGAGCTGATAAAGAACTTACATCCAGAATTTACCAAGAGGTCTTAGAAGACAAAGGATTTATTTTTTAAATGGAAAAAAAATATGTTCAAACACTTTCAAAAGATGCAGAAATGGTAATCCCATGGACATGCTCAATATCTTTAGTCCTAGAAAAATGCAAATTAAAACTACAATGAGATACTACTACAGATCTATTAGAATGGATCAAATTAAAAACCAAATTTGAAAATAAGTTCTATTGAGAACTGCAACTGTTGCACAAAATATAATAGCACTTGGAAAATAATTTGATGGTTTGTAATAAAACTAACTAAAGCTTACCTTAAGATCTAGCAATCTCATTCCTAGGTAGTTACCCAAAACAGACACACATCCAAAAACTACATGCAAGCATTTATGGCAGCTTTATTCCTAAGTGACAAAGGCTGGAAATAAACTAAAAGGATGTGGAGAAACTGTAAATAGCATACACTCCTGGTGGCAGTGTGAGATAGTATGGCCACTTTGGAAAACAGTCCAGCAGTTCCTCAAATGGTTCAACACAGAGTTACCCTATGACCAGCAATTCCATCTCTACCCAAGAGAAATACCCCGGAGAAATGAAAACAGATGTCCATGTAAAAGAGCATGTGCACAGATGCTTACAACAGTATTATAAATAATATAGCCAGAAGGTTGAAACCATCCAAATGATGGACAAAATGTGCTACATCCATACCATGGAATATTGCTCGGTCATGAAAAGGAAGCAGTGATACATACCATTATACCAAATCAAAGAAGCCAGTCATAAAGGGCTACATACTAGAGGATTCTATTTTTATGAGGGGGTGAGGAGATAGCTGAATGGTACAGGGTTGCTTTTAGAGGTGATGACAAGGTTCTAAAATCGTGGGGATAGTTGCACATACCTGAATATACCAAGAACCACTGAATTTTACACTTTAAATGGGTGAATTACATGGTATGAATTACATGGAATTACGTTTCAAAGTGGATATAAGAGGGCAGCACCAGTGGCCCAGCAGTTTAGCACCGCCTTCAGCCCAGGGCGTGATCCTGGGGACCCAGGATTGAGTCCCACATCGGGCTCCCTGCTAGGAGCCTGCTTCTCCCTCTGCCTGTGTCTCTGCCTCTCTCTCTGTCTCTCTCATGAATAAATAAATAAAATCTTTTTTTTTTAATTTTCTTTTTTTTTTAAAGATTTTATTTATTTATTCATGATAGTTACACAGAGAGAGACAGAGAGGCAGAGACACAGGCAGAGGGAGAAGCAGGCTCCATGCAGGGAGCCCTACGTGGGATTCGATCCCAGGCCTCCAGGATCGTGCCCTGAGCCAAAGGCAGGCGCCAAACCGCTGCGCCACCCAGGGATCCCAATAAAATCTTTTTTAAAAAATAACAAAGTGGATATAATAAATAGGCAAAGAAAGCACCAGTCAAAATCATACATTGTCTATAACTGCAACTGCAGTTATAAAGTTTTTTTTTTGCCTCAAAAAGTGACATTTATTCAAAGAAAAGGAAAAATGACAAAATGTCCATCCCTTGGCTCCCTTCCCTCCCCACTCCTGCTCCTCTTCTGCCCCCCAGACCAAGGCCCGTGTCAGGCTAGGTGGCAAGACCGTGCCTCAAATGAGGTCAGCAACATTGAAGGGCATCTCCTCAATGGAGGTGTTGTAGAAGGTCTCAAGGTCTCAAAGAGTCCTCTTGTCTTCTTTTGTCATCATGTTAATAGCCACACCCTTACGGCCCAATCATCCACCATGACAGATTCTGTGAATATAGTTTTCCCTGTTGGTGGAAAGGTCACGGTCAATGCTTCTGGCCAGCAGGTGATTGGTAATCAATACTCTGCTAGAGCCTGAGTGGAACTCCCTCATGATAACATCTTGTTCCTTCTGGTCCATGTCTCGGTGCATGGCGGACACAGTGAAGTCTCAGGTGTTTATCTTCTAGGTGAGCCAATCCACCTTGCTTCGGGTGTTGATGAGTATGACCACCTGCATGATGGTCAGGGTCTCATAGAAGTCGCAGTGTTCAGTTTCCACTCCTCTCACTCCACGTTGAAGTGGATACCCTCCAGGGTCAACTCCTCCTTCTTGACCAAAATCTGAATGGGGTCCCTCATGAACATCTTGGTCACCTCAAGCACGTCGGAAAGCATCATGGCAGACACCAAACCACCTGGATGTTGCTGTTGAGCATCTGGAATATGTCATAGATCTGGTCCTTGAATCCATGGCTTAACATTTCATCAGCTTTGTCCAGTACAAAAACTCTTGATGTATTTGGGAGACAGGTATCTGTGGTTCAGCATGTCAAACACATGACCTGGGGTGCCCATGACATGGGGAGCCTCCATCTGAAGCTTCTGCACCTCAGCACATACATTGGTCCCCCCGATGCAGGCATGGCAGGAGGCACCCATGTAATCTCCCAATGCCATAACTGCCTTCTTTATCCGCTGAGCCAACTTTCTAGTGGGTGCCAGGACCAAGGCCTGTGTAGCCTTTAGATCCAATTCAATTTGCTGCAGAATCAATATGGCAAGAGTGGCTGTTTTCCCAGTCCCAGATTGGGCTTGAGCGATCACATCATAACCCTTAATACAAGGAAGCATAGCTTGCTCCTGTGATGTGTCCAAGATTGCGAATCCGAGAAACCAAGGAGCCAACACCGATGTAAGCACACAAGAGTTTATTAGCAAGCTCGAGCTTGCGTCCAAGTATACCCGACACAGTGGAGCAGGGACTTGGACCCTGAGGTGGATTACAGCTGGGTTTTTATGAGCTGGTCTAGAGGTAAGGTGGGGTTTTTCAGTAAGGGTGAGGGTGGGAGAATATCCAGTAAAGAGGTCTTACAAGTTTTTGCTTCCTTATTCCAATAAGGGCGTGCTTTGTGTTTTTTTTTTTTTTTTTTCTGTAGCCGGGGTAAGGTAGAGGTCAGTACCTGGTCACAGTGGCCTGAGATGGCTGCCGAAGCTACAATGGCTGTACTTGTGCCAATGTTAAACTTGAATGGCCCCAGTGCTCTCAGCCTCCACATTTCCCCCTCTCAGGGGAACCTAAAGAAGGATCCAATCATGGGTCCAGGTTGGTCTCAGTAACAAGGTCTAGTGGTTGGTATTGTTATCTAAGTACCATAAGCTGGACTGTACTCATTGTCTTTGACAAAAGTAACTAATCTATTGATAATGCAGGGCCCAAAGGTGAGGAGGAGGATTATGAGGGGCCCGGCTATGGTGGACAACAAGGTAGTGAGCCAGGAGGAACGATTGAACCAGGATTTGAACCAGCCTTGTTGCTGTTCTCATTCTCGCTTAACCAAACTTTCCCTGACATTTGCGATAGATTCACAGACTATCCCTGGGTGGTCAGTGTAGAAACAGCTCTCTTCATTTAGGGCAGCACATAACCCTCCCTGTTGTAAGAAGACTAAGTCTAATCTTCTTCTGTTTTGAAGGACAACCTCGAACAAGGATGTTAGGGAATCTTGGAGGCGGGAGATAGAGGTTTCTATCCGTTCTATGTCTAGATCAATTGCTGCTTTAAGACTGTCGTAGTGGGAGTTCTGTGCGGCTAGTGAGGTGATACCTGTCCCTGCACCTGCTAACCCAAGTCCTAACAGTGCAGCAATGGTGACAGCTGAGATGGGCTCTCTTCTATCTCGTTTGTGGGTACCTGCATTGAACCATTGAAGCACCTGCTCATCTGAGTGATAAATAATTTTAGGAAGTAGTTGAACTAATACACAGAAGCCCTTTGTCTGATTGTCTAGCCATGAAAACAGGGGGTTAGGCCTGTAGAACATTCCCACTAACCATTTTGAGGAGGTAGGTGGTAGTCCTGGCTGGATATAGATTTGATATCATTACATAGGGACTGGTATTGGGGTGAGGGGGTCCTATACAGAGCCCCTGACCTGATATTGATTGTAAAGTGAGTCCTTGAGTCTTTTGCTGCCATCTACAGTCATTGGGACTGAAGGTTGTTTTATATTGACCTGTTATTGCAATTCCTTCATAGAAGAGGGGGCAGATGTCATAGCACAGCCAGCAGGATTGGGTAAGAGTGGGCTTAGTTGCATTGAGGAATTTGTAAGCCCGGGACATTAGGGTCAAAAGAGGGTGCTGAGAGGGGTCGAAGGGAAGGCAAGTCAGAACTGGGGTATCCCGACTGGAGGGGTTACAGGAGGATTTTAAAGAGGGTACTGCAGTTTTGACCACTGGTGGCCTTGTTTTTGCCTGAGATTGGGTTGGCACTAGCACAGGGTTGGGGCCTACCCCTTGAGTTTGACTTACAGGCTTTTCAAGTTGCCTGATCATGAATTGGGCTCCATAATTGTGCCTGTGTAGATAAAGCCGGAGTCCCCATAGGAGTCCTATTCCCCAGTTTGTATTGTTTCCCAACCTCCATAAAGGAAATGGTGACCGAGTTACAGAGGAGATGGGAGTTTGCTCCCGTGCTGCCCGAGCATGAGGGGCCCGTGGATTTCATTGGATTTTTATAAGGCCATCTGGATCCTGTGACAGCCAATAACATGTCCCAGTTTGTTCGCAACCCCATGTTTTACAGAAGTAATCCTCGGGGCCTCCACATTTGGAGACCTTATTATGGTCAGACAGAGAGGGGGCCGGGCATGCGTAAAAGCAGGTGGCAGAGAGGGAAATTAAGCTCCACACGCTGACACATCCAGGTACTTGGCCAAGTAGAGCCGAGGGGCCGTGGTGGGCCCTGAAACGTCTGGGTTGCATAAGTCAAAGGTTAGATTGGGCCACCAGGTTCCCCTATGGTGTATTCCTGACAGCTGGGTTATTATTTCCATAGAACTCGGGGTGAGGATTTACCAGGTTAGATTTAGTGGTTGATGAGAGTTGGTTTTAGCCGTGAGGGGATACAGTGCAAGTAACATTAGCAGGGTACATGAGAACAATGCAGTCTTAGCTTTAGGGGATTGTCCTTGTCGGGTTGACTCTGCCATTCTGGAACAAAGTCTTTGAGGATGGCATGTGGATCAGCTGGCCAGATGTGAGTGTAGTGGACCCAGGGAGTTATCCCGTCGACCTTGAGAGCCGTGGGTGTAGTCAGGATCACAATGTAGGGTCCTTTCCAGCGAGGTTGGAGTTTCTGTTGCTGATGTCCCTGCATGTACACCTAATCGCCTGGTCGATATCGATGGGGTCAGGGGTTGGCCCAGTTTCATAGAGGGCCTTCAGCTTAGGCCATACCTGTTCATGGGCTCTTTGTAACATTTGGAGCAAGAAAAGAAGTTGTTGATCATCAAATTCAACAAGCACCTCAGGTTTTAAATTGGGGATAATAGGTGGAGGAAAACAGAACATGATCTCGTAGGGGGTAAGTCCCATCTTATATGGGGAGTTTTGTACCTTATATAGGGCGAAGGGGAGGAGAGTCACCCAGTCCCCACCAGTCTCCAGGGCTAATTTAGTTAAGGTCTCTTTTAATGTTCTGTTCATCCTCTCTACCTGTCCTGAGCTTTGCGGCCTATATGCACAATGTAATTCCCAATCTGCCCCAAGTACTAGTGCCACTCCCTGTGTTACCTTAGAGACGAATCCTGGTCCGTTGTCTGATCCAATCTTAACAGGAAAACCATACCTCGGTAAGATGCCTTCCAGCAGTTTCTTGGTCACGGTCTGTGCTATTTCATGTTTGGTGGGAAATGCCTCTGGCCACCCTGAAAAAGTATCTACAAACACTAGTAAATACCTGTATCCGTATCTTCCAGGTTTTACCTCAGTGAAGTCCACTTCCCAGTAGGCTCCTGGGTGGTCCCCCCGGAGCCAGATGCCCGGGTTAGATCCATGGGCAGTGGCATTGATTAATTGGCATGTGTGGCAGCTTGCCACAATCTGCTCGATCTTTGCTCAAGAGTCCTTAATAGTGATCTTTGCACGTCGTATGAGGTCTTCCATCTTCCTTGTTCCCATGTGAGTGCTCCGATGCGTTTTGGATAGGACTCATCATCCTAGTTCCTCTGGCAGGATTGATGCTGGAGTCCGCGGCCCTCCACCAGCCACGCAAATACTGGGTCATAAGCAAGCGTTTGATCCAGTGTAAGTCAGCATCAGTATAGTTGGGGGTGTCGGGCAGGGTCGCTGCCCCCGGATTGGGTAGTGTGGTTGTTAAGACCTGGGTCACTGAAAGGGCCGCCTCCTTTGCTTTTGGGTCAGCTAGCCAGCTTCCCCTGGCTACTGGTGTGTCTGCCTTTTGGTGTCCCGGACAATGGATGATGGCTAGGGCCTTGGGCAGCCAGAGGGCCCCCAGGAGTTCAAGGATCTGTTTTGTTTTTAACAGTCTTTCCTTCTGCTGTCAGAAGCCCTCTCTATATATGAAGGGCTCCGTGGACGTGAGCGGTGGTGAAGACGTACCTGCTGTCGGTGTAGATGTTTATTCGTTTACCTTCTCCCATGGTCAGCGCCTTGGCCAGTGCGGCCAGTTCTGCCCGTTGAGCTGACGTTCCGGCTGCCAGTGGTTCTGCCCAGATGGTCTCTGTTTCCGTGGTTACGGCTGCCCCCGCATATCTGATTCCTTCTCGGACAAAACTGCTGCCGTCTGTATACCACGTGGCATCCGTGTTCGGCAGTGGCTGGTCCTGGAGATCGGCCAGGTGACTCCGTGCACCTGTGCCAAAATTTCTTGACAATCATGCGGGGGGGAGGGGTCCCCAGTCTGGGTTAGGGAGTGGCATTGCTGGATTCAGGGTTGTCGGTGGCTTGAATAAAATCCTGGTGGGGTTTAGCAGTAGGCTCTGATAATGGGTCAGACGGGCATTGCTGATCCAGTGTCTGGGGGCTGTTTGAGTACCCCTTCAATAGCATGTGGGGTGGGAACATGCAGTTCTTGCCCCATGGCCAGCTTGTCTGCGTCTTTGACCATAGTGGCCACCACGGCAATAATTTTTAAGCATGGGGGCCATCCAGCAGCTACCGTGTCCAGCTTTTTGGAGAGATAAGCTATGGGTCTCTTCCAGGGACCTATGTACTGGACAAGGACCCCTTCTGCCACCTTGTCTTTCTCGCCCACGTACAGGTAGAAGGGCTTGGTTAGTCGGGCAACCCGAGAGCCGGGGCAGACAGCAAGGCCTGTTTAAGGTCATTAAGGGCTTTGTTCATGGCCTCTGTCCATTCAAAATTTTGCTGGTGCCTGGTGGCCTCATAGAGGGGTCTGGCCATCTTGGCAAAACCTGGAATCCACAATCGACAGAATCCTGCTGACCCTAGGAATTCACGTACCTGGCGGACTGTTTCGGCTGTGGGATCCTCAGGATGGTTTCCTTCTGTGCATCCGTCAACCATCTTTGTCCATCCTTTAATTTGTACCTAAGGTAGCTCACCTCTGTTCTGCAGATCTGGGCTTTTTTAGCGGAGGCCCGGTATCCTAGGGCCGCTACGGTCTGGAGCAAGTCCTTGGTGCCTCGCAGGCACGTGTCCCGGTCCTCTGCCGCCAACAGGATATCATCTACATGTTGCAATAAGGTCAAATGAGGGTGTTCGGAACACAACTCACCCAAGTCTTCGTGTAAGGCCTCATCGAAGATGGTCGGTGAATTTTTGAACCCTTGTGGTAGTCGAGTCCAGGTGAGCTGGCCATTGATGCCTTTCTCGGGGTGCGTCCATTAAAAGGCGAAAAGGTCTTGGCTCTTGGGTGCTAAAGGCAGGCTGAAAAAGGGATCTTTTAAACCTAATGCTGTATACCAAGTTTTGTCTGGAGGCAGGGTGGAGAGGAGGGTATATGGGTTTGGGACCGTGGGGTGCATATCCTTTACTCGCCGGTTGACTTCCCTTAAGTCCTGGACTGGCCTGTAATCGTTAGAGTGTGGTTTCTGCACCGGCAGCAGGGAGTGTTCCATGCCGACTGGCAAGGCCTCAATATGCCCGAGGCCAGTAGTCGCCGTATATGGGGTGTGATTCCCACATGGCTACGAGAGGCATGGGGTATTGGCGGACCCTGACAGGGTCGGCCCCCGGCTTTAGTTCTATGTATATGGCCGGTCGGTGCCAGGCCAACCCAGTTCCCCCAGTTTCTGCCCATGCTTGGGGAATTCCTGTAGCCAATGATCAATGTCAGTCATTGGGGCTGAGGGCATTTGATGGAGACGGTATTTGTCCTCTAAACTCAGGACAAGCACCTGAATTGGGTGCCCCTCCTCGTTTAGGATTTTTGCCCCTTTGAGGTAGAAGGGGATTTGTGCCCCCATCTTGGTGAGCAAGTCCCAACCTGGCAACGGGTAGGGACGCTCAGAAATGACTATGAAGGAGTGGAATACCCGGCCCATGCCGAGACCCACAGTTCTTTGGGTAGTTCATGAGTACTGTCTGGTGCCCATGGCCCCTTGCACCCATGAAGTCTTGCTTGCCAATTTCCCTTGGGGTTGTAATAAAACTGAGTGTTGTGCCCCAGTGTGCACTAGGAATTCCATGGTTGCCCCTCCACTCTGAGGGTTACCCTAGGCTCGGGGAGGGGTGCCAAACTCCAACTCCCCTAGTCATCCAGGTCCTCCATCTCCAAGATCTTGGCGGGGGCCTTAGGTCTCTTATTAGGGCAGTCTTTCAACCCTGTGGCCCTCTTCCTTACAATAAGCACATTGGTTTTTGTTCAGTTTAGGGCATTCCCGACGGGGACCAGGGCCATCCTCCTTACCTGTCCCTAAAGCCAGATTTTTGAGGTGCCTCTGTCTTTCCTGTGGGTCTTCCATGGTTGTGGCCAGCAGAATCTTGACCAGGTTTCGAGCCTGCCAGTCACTTAGTTTAATTTGTTGCTCTTCCAGACTTTATTATTATAAACTCTTTCTGCTACAATTAAGTCCTGCAAGCTCTTCTCTTCTCGTCTATTCTTTGCAATTTTCTTTTGATGTCTGGAGCGGCCTGATTAACAAAAGCCATGATAATTGCGGCCTTTGTTTCTGGGGCTTCTGGGTTCATAGGGGTGTACTGCCTAAAAGCCTCTATGACTTTCTCTAAGAAGGCGGCTGGACTCTCATCCTTGCCCTGCCTCACATCATACACCTTGGCCAGATTGGCAGGCTTGTGCGCGGCAGCCTGGAGACCTGCCAGGAGAGTCTGGCGGTGGACCCGGAGTCTCTCCTTACCTTCAGCCAAGTTGTGGTCCCAGGTGGGGTGGGATAAGGGGAAGGCAGCGTTTATGAGGTCTGGGTTTTGAGTTGGCTGTCTGTCCTCTCCCAGGACAGACTTCTGGGCTTCCACCTGAATTTGTTCTCTTTGGTGAAGAGAACCTGCAAGAGCTGTCGGCAGTCATCCCAAGTAGGCAGGTGGGTAAAGAGAACAGGATCTAAAAGCCTGATTAGATCTTTTGGATTATCAGAGAATTTTGCATTCTGGGTTCTCCAATTATATAAATCAGTGGTGGAGAACGGCCAGGATAACATTGGCTGTCCGCCAGTCTCGGGGGGGGGGGGGGGGTCCCATGGCGCAGAGGGGAAGGGTGGTGGAGTCAGCCGGCCCTGTATTAGGAGGGGGGGCCTCCCGGTGGGTCCGGCCGTGTGTCCCCGCTGCCGGCCTGTGCACAGGAACTCCCTCGTCAGGGAGGGGTGGCGCCCCTTCTGAAGCCCCCGGTGCCTCTGATGTGAGGGCAAGGGGGCATCGGGGAGGGTAGGGCCGTGGGAGAACCAGGTCCCCCGGGGAGGAATCCTGCAAGACCAGATGAAGGGGCTTTTTGGTCCTAGAGTCAGTGTCCTTCTCGGCCTTTCACAGGCCTAGAATCTTGGTAGGTCCTGCCTTGGGGGGTGAAAATGGTTTTAGCCAAGGAGGGGGATTCTTGATCATGTCCTGCCAGGCCAGGATGTAGGGCACCTGGTCAGGGTGGCCATCAGATTTATCCCTGAAGATCAGGGACTTAACCTGTAAGATAACAGGTAGGTGGAAAGTTCCTTGTAGGGGCCACCCCACCTCAAAGGTTGGCCATTCTGACATGCAGTAAGCTTGAAAGTTTTCTCTCCGTATGTCTGTGCTCAGATTGTGAGCTCTTTCCCTAACGTGCGAGAAGTGGGAGAGCATAAGGGACAGGGGGGTGGTTTGTGTCTGCCCCATTATGTCCTCAGTCCACACCAAGGCGCAGACAGTTATGACAGTTAACAAAGACACGGTAAGACAGACAAGCGCACACACAGTTAACAAGGACACAGTAACGAACGTTCCAGGGCGGCCGCGGAGACAGAAAGTAAACCGAAGGGCTGGCAGCCGGCCCTCCTCACAGATGGGGACTTCGTCCTCCCGGCGGGGGCAAGGGACGTCTCCCAAGACCCCCGGGCTACGGCCTGCCAGCGCGTCCGCCTAAGCTGATGTCAACCTAATACACATTGGAACTCCGACCCGTAGAAATACAGTCTAGAGCTCGCAGAGAATATGCGCCAAAAGGTAGAAAGGTTGAGTGCGCTCACCACGCGTGGGACCCTCCGGATGGGGTCTTAGGGGTTTCTCAGATCCAGATGAGCCCCCAAATGTTGCACCCAAGATTGCGAATCCCAGAAATCACCAAGGAGCCGACACCGATGCAAGCACACGAAGGTTTATTAGCAAGCTCGAGCCTGGGTCCTAGTGTACCCGACACAGAGGAGCAGGGACTTGGGCCCCGAGGGGGGTTCCAGCTAGATTTTATGGGCTGGTCTAGGGGTAAGGTGGGGTTTTTCAGTAAGGGTGGGGATGTGAGAATCTCCAGTAAAGAGGTCACACAAGCTCTTGCTTCCTTATTCTGATAAGAGCGTGCTTTGTGTTTTTTCTGTAGCCGGGGTAAGGTAGAGGTCAGTACCTGGTCACAGTGGCCTGGTCACGGTGGCCTGAGATGGCTGCCGAAGCTACAATGGCTGTACCTGTGCCACTGTTAAACTTAAATGGCTCTAATTCTCTCGGCCTCCACACCTGGATGGCAGAAGGCTTCTGAAACCATAGGCGTAGATGCCATGGAGAAGAGACTCAAAGAGGTTCATGTCATCAAAGCTGTCAACAATCTCATTCCAGTTACTCTCAATGACACCTTCGGGCTCCATCCCATTGGGGCCATTGTCTTTGGATTGGGAATCCCGCCTCGCAGACATGATCCTTAGAAACTCAGTTATGAAGGTTTTTAAAAGAGCATTGAAAACAATTAATTTGTAAACCAAATAACGTAGGAATTATTAATTTTACACTATTTGTGAATCAAAAGTGAGAATGAGAACCATGAATGAAATCAAAAAGTAAATATCTGATATATTAAAGATACTAAATATCTGGCGTTATCCTTCACTCTTCAGGATATTGAGAAAAGAGGTGGCCACTCATTACAAAAGGTGATAAAAGAACTCACCTGAAATGTGGTCATTGTCTCCTCCTTTTCTAGGGGAAGGCCAGAGTCATGAGAAGACAGAACTACAGAAAGGAAAAGTCATGAGACAAAGGCCAGAAATTCTCTAGCCAACGTGGCATCTTTGTGAAAATTTTTTAAAAGCGCCCCTTATATGAAACAGACACAGCTCCACATGGATTGGTGAGGGGGGTGTGGATTCCAGCTACCGCTAATTTCACCTGGGAGGAGAACAGCAGAGTCTGATGGTGCCAACGACTGTTCTCAGAGCTCCCAGACTGGCCATGCTGGTCCTGGGCAGTGTGGGCAGGGGAGCCACTAACATGTACTTTGGCCCTGGTACCAAAATGCGCCAGTTCAAATCATAACCATTGCTGCTACCTGGTCAAATAACTTTGCGTTAACTCGGTCATCAGCAAGGGGAGGATAAACATGTGCCTACCTTGTAGGATAGTTGCAAAGATTAAACATGTGGGGAGAGGGGGCACCTGGGTGACTCAGTGGTTGAGCGTATGTCTTTAGCTCAGGTTGTGATCCTGGGGTCCTGGGGTCTAGCCTCCTACCGAGTTCCCTGCGGAGAGCCTGCTTCTCCCTCTGCCAAGTCTCTGCTTCTCTCTGTGTGTCTGTCATGAATAAATAAAATCTTTAGGGCAGCTCAGGTGGCTCAGTGGTTTAGCGCTGCCTTCAACTCAGGGTGTTATCCTGGAGATCCAGGATCAAGTCCCATGTCAGGCTCCCTGCATGGAGCCTGCTTCTCCCTCTGCCTGTGTCTCTGCCTGTCTCTCGTGAATAAATATTTTTTAAAAATAAAATCTTTAAAAATAAATGTGTGGGGAGAAGGAAAGCGGTTATAATTCTGCTTGCAAGAGGGTGCAGGGGAGCTGGGGAGTCCCCTCACCCCATCTCCTGGCAGGTGCAGAAAAGCAGAGGCTCTTCCCCTCATGAAGTTATCTTTGCCAATGGGCTTGTAAGACACCTGAACACCAGGGAACTTTGCCTTTGAAAGCTATGAAATCCTGATTGGTGGCTTTAATTGTTGCATGGTAGGTTTTTTTTTTTTTTAATGTTTGTTTTATAAAAAGGAATAATTGCTGGTGGATTTTCTTCTGGAAGCCAGAAGAGGCTCCAAGGTACATTCCTCCTTGTTCATGGACTAATGAAAACTTTGACTTTCATTTGTCATGTCAAACAAAAACTCGATTCCCTGTTTAACAATATTTGGGGGAAGCAGCCCAGGTGGCTCAGCGGTTCGGCACCGCCTTCAGCCCAGGGCGTGATCCTGGAAACCTGGGATCAAGTCCCATGTCGGGCTCCCTGCATGGAGCCTGCTTCCCCCTCTGCCTGTGTCTCTGCCTCTCTCTCTCTCTGTCTCTTATGAATAAAATCTTTTTTAAAAAAACAATATTTGGGTAGTGATAGCAAAACCCAACCCAGAGAGTGGTTTGGGGGTTTTTGTGAGCTTATTTATGTAAAATCTGGCACAGTAGATCAGTTCTCCCTAAAGAATGAGGATTCTGATGACTGTCATTCCCATATAACAAACGAGAAGACTGAGAGTCAGTGAGACAAAGTTATCCAGGTCATAAAGCTTGGAAGTGGCATGGCTGGACTTGAATCTGGCTCTGAGTCTAGAACCTCTGCTATTTGTCACTGGGCTGCTCTAAAGACAAATACAGAGAAAAGGGGATGCTCACCAAATCCGTGAAAGGACAGGCCAGGAGGCAATTCATTTCTGATGGCAGTTGAAATTAACTTTGTGCTAACTGAAACCAACGGAAATGTATTTTCTTACAGTTCTAGAAATCCAAATCCCAAAAGGATTCTTACACAGTTAAAATCAAGTGTTGAGCAGATCAGATTCCTTTCTGAAGTTCCATGGGGAGAAGCGTTTCTTACCTTCCCCCAGCTTTTAGAAGCTACTGTCATCGCCCCCTTCCTCCATCTTCAAGGCCAGTTGCATAACACTTCTCCTTCCCTCCACCTGCCTTCCTCTTATAAGACCCTTTTGATTTCACTGGGGCCACCTGGATACCCATGCTACTCTCCTCAAGACCTTCAAGTTAATCACACCTGCAAAGTCCTTTTTGCCATTTAAAGGAACATACACACTCTGGGGATTAGGGTACAGACATCTGGGCAGCCCGGGTGGCTCGGTGGTTTAGCACTGGCTTCAGCCCAGGGCCTGATCCTGGAGACCCGAGATCGAGTCCCACGTCGGGCTCCCTGCATGGAGCCTGCTTCTCCCTCTGCCTGTGTCTCTGCCTCTCTCTCTCTAATAAATAAAATCTTTTTTTAAAAAAGGACATGGACATCTTTGGGTCCACAGTGCAGCTCACCACAAGAAGTCGAGGACAAAGGCAGAAAAGAGGAAGCTTCTGCTGACAAATGCCCTGTTTGCCAGGTAATAAAACATAGGGAAGGGGGTGGTTTCTAGAGCCACATCTTTGAGGTTCTGCCACTGGCCTGCTCTCTCTCTCTGCTTTGGTGCCTTGTCCATGTAAAAGGAAGATAATCGTAATGTCCACATAGGGTTGTTGTGAAGCATAATGCAGGGCACATCAGAAGCACCTGAGATGTATCACCTGCATGGTTCAGTTCCCTTCCTACTTGGAGAGGCATTACCTCCCAACTAACTTCCCCTCTCTGGCTCCAGGACCATCAGATAGATGCCTTCTGCTCAGCAACTGGGAGTCACCCAGAAAAACCCACTGGATGGAATAAAGGTCTGGTGCCCCTAGACTCAGTTTTGCCCATGACATCCAGCAGGGTTTCCTTTTCTATACCCAACTTTCTAGAAAAGGTCTTTCTTGAGTCAGGTTCTCTCACTACTTTGCTCAGACCAGTGTCTACACCTGAGAGGCGCTGTCTCCCTTCATTTCTGAAGGGCAGGTATGAGAATTTTCACATGCCCCTCAAAACCCTACCCAGGTGTTGACTTTATGAAGTCTTCCATCACCCTCCAGGGATATTTTATTAATTAACCTCCTGCAATGCCTGAGAGGTGACCAGCTCTTCCTCAGCTTCCTATCAACAGTCCCTCAAACACATGAAGGGTGGACTGTAAAATGAATGGGGGGATGTGTGAGCCCAAAACTGGGCAGGGCTGGTGGTGTGGGCTAGGTGATTGTTGAGGTTCCCTGGTCAGGGGATTTGGAGAGCAGTGGAGTCATTTTCTGGGTGCTACTTCTGGATTTCTTACCTTGCCCACCATTCTCTAGCATCTCAAGGAGATCTTGAGATGTCTTTGAAGACATAAAATGTTTCTGTGAAGCCCTGCTTTGGCCACCTGCTCCTCCCCTATGAAGTGCCTGCTTACCCTGCCTTGGAAAATAAATACTGTTTTTCTGTCTCAATTTGAGACACTTTCAGATTTCTGAAATTGGAGGCTTCTCCCTACTGCAGGTCCCCTTGAATGAAGTCTCTCCTTACAGAAGTCCAGATGTGTTTCTATTTGACACATGGGTCTCACGAGCTAGGAATGCAATCAGTCTCTGTATCATCATCTAGTGTGGATCAGCAGCTCAGTGTCAGATGACCCCATCAGGCAATAAGCCCTTTGCTGGAGGTGTTTCCATGCAATCCAGAGGGTCCAGCAGCGTCCACATTTTTTTGATTGAGACATACTTGACATATAACATTGTGTAAATTCAAGATGTACAACATATTGATTTGATACATTTATACAGCAATCGGATTGCCACTGCAGCATTAGTTAACATGTTGTCACATAATTATCATTTCTTCTAGTGTTGAGAACATTTAACACCTAGTCTTTTAGCAAGCTCAATGTTTATAATACAGTTATGTTGTTTATAATTCCTGCACTGTGTAATAGGACTCCAGATGTAGCCTTCACCAACTCCCATTCCCCTACAGCTAGCCCCTGGGAACTGATATTTTACTCTGCTTTTATGACTTGTCTGTTTTTTTAGATTCTGCATACAAAAAAATATATGGTGGGGCACCTGGGTGGCTCAGTCAGTTAAGTGGCTGACTCCTGGCTTCAGCTCAGGTCATGACCTCAGAGCCCTGGGATCCAGCCCTGTATCAGGCTCTGTGCTCAGCAGGGAGTCAGCTTGAGGATGAGGACTCATGCTCTCTCTATATTTCAAATAAATATTTAAATATATATTTTATATACATATATACATGTGTATACAAAAATATACATATATTTTATATGTATATATACATACACATACATACATATGGTATTTGTCTTTCTCTGACTTATCTCACTTAGTATAATGTCCCCAGGTTTATCCATGCTGTTCCAAATGACAGAACTTCCTTTTTTTTCTCATGGCTGAATTTCATTGCATTATATACACCATGTCTTTTTTATCCATTCATCGGCTGGTGGACACATAGGTGGTTTCCATAGCTTGACTATTGTGAATAATGCTGCGATAAACATGAGGGTGCAGCATCTCTTCGGTAGACAGCTTTCATTTCCTTTGGCTATACACCCAGAAGCAGGAGCATCCATAAGGTTTTGTCACAGCTTAGGGTTCCCCAGAGGAGTGCAAGCGTCACATGGTCTGAGCCAGTTTCCTGAGTGGAGCAATTCCATCCCACTTCAATTCAGCACAGTACATCCTGGGGCTGAAACAACTCAGGCAGACAGTATCAGGTTTCAGCCGAGAGACAGGTCCAGGCAGTGAGGATCTGTGATTTTCAGCATTCCAGAAAAGCCAGCTGCTTTTCTCTGGGAGCAGCAAGGCTAAGACTAAAGGGTCAGACAGCTGTGCCCAAGCCCAAGTAAAGCTGTCCTAAGCCCTTTCTGCCTTGTCATTCTTAGAGTCCAAACTGACCTCTTAAAACTATGCACATAAGATTGGAGAAATATCTGCCTCTCAGGGTCAGACATCGGATTTTCTGAGAGCTCATTAGCAACTAAAATCTCCTTTTGAAAGCTCCAAAACTGTATCTCCACATGGAGATGGACATTCTTTTCATGTTGCTTCCCTTTCCCCAGAGGCTCCAACAGGCAAGACACATAGCAGAAATCATCAGTTACAGAGACTCATTCTGTTACCAACATTCAGTTTAAACATTTTTTTTTAATTTTATTTATTTATGATAGTCACAGAGAGAGAGAGAGAGAGGCAGAGACACAGGCAGAGGGAGAAGCGGGCTCCATGCACCGGGAGCCCGATGTGGGATTCGATCCTGGGTCTCCAGGATCGCGCCCTAGGCCGAAGGCAGGCGCCAAACCGCTGCGCCACCCAGGGATCCCCCAACATTCAGTTTAAATTTCAACCTGCTCACAGGCAGCAGGAAACAAGTGAGTGTGGTCCATGACACATTCTCTGCAGCTTTCCCAATTGGAATGATCCCTCTAGTGTTTAGGTTATAAGCATATAAACTTGCATCAATTTTTATCATACATCCAGGTACAATAGCCACAAAATACAAAGCTATGTCTTTCAAAGTCCCTCTTTGGTGGTCCCTGGGTGGTGCAGTTGGTTAAGCTTCTGACTCTTGGCTCTGGCTCAGGTCATGATCTCTGCGTCATGAGATCAAGCCCCACATCAGGTTCCACACTCAGCACAGAGTCTGCTTGAGTTTCTCTCTCCCTCTCTCTGCTCTTCCCTCCTCCTACTCTTTCTTTCTCTCTCTCTCTCAAATAAATAAATATTTTTAAAAGCCCCCTGTTTACCCTCTCGTTGTAAGCTTACTCAAGCCCTGATCAGCAGGTCTAACATTTACAAGATCAACAACAGCTGGGGAGGGAGGTTGTGACAATGCTGCCAAGTGTTCTCTATCAAGGAAGCTCAGCGTTTCCCTCCTTCACCCTCTTTTTTTTGGTCTAGTTTATCTGAAACTTTATTTCATGGGGTGAAGTCTAGGAAAAAAACAATCCAAGCTTCCAAGAGTCCTCTCTATGTGGAGTCATACAGAACACACTTAATTCCCCAGCAAGGGAAATTGTGACAACACATGTGAAGTGTGTCTATGAGGGAAGCCCATTAGACACACTCAATACCCAAGATTTCTATTACAGGCTGGTCACATCAGCACGCTCTGCCTAGCAATGAGCTCAAATTCCTGACCCAGAGGGAAAGCAAGTGTCTGGCATAAACCGCATTATTTGTACAGTCCTGGCATAGTGAATAGCCTTTACCACTGAGGGAATGGAGAAAACCTTACAGAAATCCAAGTTCCCAGAATGTCAGTGGTCATGAGTATCTTTTACAACATCTGTCCTCTCTTTGTTTCTTTATATTTGACACAGAGAAATTGACAATGTCAACTCTTTGGTAATAGGATAGGGAAGTACATTTCTCATGAACCTTTTGTGAGAGTATGTTCATAGAGACTTTCTGGAAGGCTCTCAGACAATGTGGATCAAAATGTAAAATGTGAAAACACTATGCTAGTGAGGATGTAAAGAAACTGAATTACTCATACGTTGCTGGTGGGAATACAAGGCATCATGGATACTCTAGAGGAGTATTTGGTAATTTCATTTAAAACAAGATATGCACTTATATTGCACACTTGAGCCCTTATGAATAAATGAAGTGAAATGAAAACTTATGTTGATGCAAAAACCTGTATGTGACTCTTTACAGCAGCTCTATTCGTAACATCAAAAACTGGAAACAGTGGAAGGGGGATGGGTAACTGAGAGATGGGCACTTAAGGAGGGCACTTGATGGGATGAGCACTGGGTGTTATACGTTGGCAAATTGAATTTAAATAAAAACTGGAAACAACCCAAGTGTCTTCTAACAGGTGCATGGTTTTTAAAAATATTTTATTTATTTACGCATGAAAGAGAGAGAGAGAGAGAGGCAGAGACACAGGCAGAGGGAGAAGCAGGCTCCATGCAGGGAGCCTGATGTGGGACTCGATCCCGCGTCTCCAGGATCACGCCCTGGGATGAAGGCGCGCTAAGCCGCTGAGCCACCCAGGCTGCCCTAACAGGTGCATGGTTAAGCAAACTGTAGTACATCTATCCCATGGAATACGAATCTGCATTAATAAATTAATGTATTAATTAATTAATAAAAAGAAACTTCACTAAAATAGAGCCAGAAGGCCAGAAGGGGGCGCTCTCATACCATCCCACTCCTCATCAAGAAATGTACGGATTTGTATCTCCTCATCCGTAATTGTACGGATCCCAACAGGGAAAGATTGCTTTGCATCTTGTAGCATCCACTGCATCTCCTACAAGACACGGACCAGTTAAGGAAAGATTGTCCTCACCTCGGACTCTTCCATTTGTCCAATGGACTTTCCTTTGAAATAATCTCTTCCAACTTCCTCCTTCTCCATAAAATAACATTCCTCTCCTTTATTTGTTGGACTAGCCTATGGTTTTTGCTGCAACTTGCCTGCCCCAAATTGCAATTCTCTGCTATTCCTGAGTAAACCCATTTTTGCTGGTAAAATAACAGTTTTACTTTTAAGGTCAACAGAAAAAAATATTGATACAAGCAACAATTGGGTTGGATTTCCAGGTCACTATACTGAATGATAAAAGCCAATCTCAAAAGCTTCCACACTGTATGATTCTATTTATGTAACATTTTTGAAATAAAATTGTAGTGACGGAGAACAGATTATTGATTGCCAGGGGTGAGGGATGGTGAGAGTGGGTGTGTCTATAAAGGCACCAGGGAGCCTGTGGTGATGGGACAGCTCTGTATCTTGATTGCAGTAATAGTTACATAAAACTACATAAAATTATATAAATATATACACACAAAAAAAGTACTTGTAAAACTGGTAAAATTGGGGATCCCTGGGTGGCTCAGTGGTTCAGCGCCTGCCTTTGACCCAGGGCCTGATCCTGGAGACCCAGGATCAAGTCCCACGTTGGCCCGGCAAGGAGCCTGCTTCTCCCTCTGCCTGTGTCTCTGCCTCTCTCTTTCTCTGCATCTATCATGAATAAATAAATAAAATCTTTAGAAAAAAACTGGTAAAATTGGTGGATTATACAGTGTCAATTTCTGCTTTTTTTTTTTTTTTTTACATACTATGGAGTTAAGATCAGGGGCAGAGGGAGAGGAAAAGAGAATCTCAGGTCGACTCCCAGTGAAAAGCAAAGCCAGAACACAAAGCTTGATCTCACAACCCCGAGATCATGACCTGAGCTGAAATCAGGAGTCCACCACTTAAGCAACTGAGCCACGCAGGCATCCCATTAGTAACTGTATTTTTATCAAAGGTTTGGTATTTGTAACCATAACCCCTCTGGTTGTTCTAGATTGTCTTCACAGTTCTTGGCCCTTTAAATATCTATGCACATTTTAGAATCAATTTGTCATTTTAAACACACACATCCTGCTTGGTATTGAGATTGTACTGAATCTATAGATCAACTTGGAGAGATTTGATTATCTGTCTGTCATTTATTTGGGTCTGCAATTTCTTTCAGTAATGTTTTGTTTTCTGTGTTGGTCTCACTTTTTTTTTTAAGATTTTATTTATTTATTAATGAGAGAGAGAGCGCGCACGAGAGGCAGAGACACAGACACAGGCAGAGGGAGAAGCAGGCTCCATGCAGGGAGCCAGACCTGGGACTTGATTCCGGGACTCCAGGATCACGTCCTGGGCTGAAGGCGGCGCTAGACCGCTGAGCCACCCAGGCTGCCTTGGTCTCCCATTTCTTTTTTTTTTTTCTTTTTTTTTTTTTTTTTTCCCATTTCTTTCATTAGATTTAGTTCTGCCTATTTGATACTTCCAACTTTTCACAAATTCTTTTACTTCTAACATTGTGATTGTTGCTAGTATATAAGAATATCATTGAATTTTTAATTTTATGGTATGTTGTGACTTAAATTTACCTAATAATTCTAATATTTAAAATCTTTTAAATTTATTTTTATTTTTTAGACAGAGCATGGAATGGTGGAGGAGCAAACAGAGAAGTAGAGGGAGAAACTTAAGCAGATGCCATGTTCAGTGTGGAGCCCCAGTTGGGTCGTGATCATGACTGAGCTAAAATCAAGACTCCATCTGAGTTGCCCATGTGCCCCTCTAATATTTTATTTATATTATATTTTATTATAATATCTGCAAATAATTAGTTTCCTTTCTACTCCTTGTTTAATTATTGTTTCCTTGCACTGGCTAAAATCCATAATTATAGATAATATGTGATAGTAGACATTCTTTTTTAAAAAAGATTCTATTTATTTACTCATGAGAGGCAGAGACATAGGCAAAGGGAGAAGCAGACTCCTCATGGGGAGCCAGATGTGGGACTCGATGCCAGGACCCTGGGACCACACCCTAAGCCGAAGGCGACCACTGAGCCACCCAAGCGTCCTGATTGTAGACATTCCTGTGTTATTCTTGATCTCAGGGGATTGATTTTGGTGTGTAACTATTAAGAATTATGTTTCTCACGGTTTTGTGAGTGTGTGTACCATCTATTAGACTAGTGAGACAAAGATCCATGAGTTGTTACTGTGAGCAGGGTACAGTTTCCACTGCTTGACATGTATTAAGTCTTTCATTCATAACATTCCAAATATTAGCCTCACTTAACAATGAAAAAATAGAGGCAGAGAGATTCATCTATGTGTATAAGGTCACACAATTTTTAAGTAGTCACACCAGTACCTAAACTTAGCAGTCTGAGTCCACATTTGTACCCTTGGGCACAACACCCAAGGCCAGATGGTTTCATTGGAGAATTCTACCAAACATGTAAAGAATAATCAGAACTAATTCTACACAATCTCTCCCAGAAAATAGGAGAGGGCAATAAAATCTCAATACTAAAATTAGACAAAAACAGTATGAAGGAAGATAAAATAAAAAATAAGAAATGAAAAAACATGTAGATTAAACTGTAAAATAAGCATTTGAAGCAATCACAGAAATTTGATTATTTTATTAGGTTTCATAATGGCTTTGTGGTTTTGTAAAAAACCAAAAAAGCCAATATTTAAGAAATGCCTATTGAAATAGGTATAAAATATCAGAGTTGCTTTAAATTATTTCAGCATTTAAAATAAAAAGTAAAAAAAAATAAAAAATAAAATAAAATAAAATAAAAAGTAAAAGGGAATAGATTAAGCAAATGTAGTAAAATCCTGGTAATTTGAATGTGAGAGATCAGTATGTGGGGAATCATTATATTTTCTCTTTATGAAATTTTTCATAATTAAGAATTAAAATCTTGTAATGCCTGTGTAGCTCAGTGGTTGAGCATCTGCCTTTGGCACAGGTCACGATCTTGGGGTCCTGGGATCGAGTCCCACTTCAGGTTCCCTACAGGGAGCCTCCTTCTCCCTCTGCCTATGTCTTTGCCTCTCTCTCTGTGTCTCTCATGAATAAATAAATAAAATCTTTTTTTTAAAGAATTAAAATATTGAAAATTGACAACCTGTGGAAATCCTGCTACTTGTGTGACTAGGGCAATGTTTTTAATTTTCCCAAGCCTATTTTCTTATGTTGCAATGAGGATTACTATCACTCACTTTACTGAGGCTCCAATACATAAGAATGGTGACCCTGCAGTACTCCTCACCCCCCACGGATGTTAAGCTTCCTTCATTGGACATACATATCCATCTCTGAGATTAGACAAGATATGTAAAGACATCTCACTTCCCTGGAATTTGCTGAACTGTCTTCCATTGGAACAGGAGAAGGCAAATGACAGAAAAGAATCCATAAAACCAGGTCTGCTTGGCCCTCCTAACTACTTAGCCTGGGCATTACCTGGTAGGAAGTTTAACATTTACCAGCTATGACAACTGGCTCCTCCTAGCCTGAAACATTTCCTCATCTACCCTTTTCCTTGAAGATATCTTCACTTGGCTTCTTACCTGCAAAGATTGCCCCCCTGCCCCCACCAACCCTTGTCATTCTCACTTCTCTTCTTGTGCTTCTAAATCAAATCCTCCATGTTCTTTTTTCTTTTCTAAGTCTCCCAAATGCAGCCACACTACCTAGGCCTTAATTACCAAGGATGGGAAGTTCCAGAATTACTGATTTGGAAAGAAATCTCAGGAAAGATTTTTATTGACAAAGTTGTCTGATTTGGGCAACCTGGGTGGTTCAGCGGTTTAGTGCTGCCTTCAGCCCTGGGGCATGATCCTGGAGCCCCGGGATCGAGTCCCATTTCGGACTCCCTGCATGGAGCCTGCTTCTCCTTCTGCCTGTACCTCTCTCTGCCTTTCTCTCTCTCTCTCTCTCTCTCTCTCTCTCTCTCTGTGTGTGTGTGTGTCTCTCATGAATAAATAAATAAAACCTTAAAAAAAAAAAACAGTTGTCTGATTTAACTTTCAAAAGCAAGACTTGTTCATGGGACGTGTTGCCCAAAGGGCTCCCAAAACTCATTCTCTCCAGCAAGGATCCTATCCTCTGAAGCCTCATCACTTCTACAAACATTCACTGCATAGATATTACACAATAAAACATGGTGTCTGCCCTGGAGTTGCTCAGTCTACTGAGCAAAATACTTGAGAATAAACAGCATTAGCCATATCTAATTTAAGTCCATCTTCTAAGTTCTTTTTTTTAAGATTTTATTTTATTAAAAAAAAGATTTTATTTTATTTATTCATAGAGACAGAGAGAGAGAGAGTGAGGCAGAGACACAGACAGAGGGAGAAGCAGGCACCCCACAGAGAGCCTGAGGTGGGACTCGATCCCGGGTCTCCAGGATCACGCCCTGGGCTGAAGGCGGCGCCAAACCGCTGAGCCATCGGGGCTGCCCCCATCTACTAAATTCTTAATGAGTTACTGTATTTATCAAATCCAGAACTGTTTGATGGTATTTTAAAAATAGATTTCAGTTCTCTGGTGAAATTGTCCACATCTTCATGAACATAATAAAAGATATTTAAAAATCCATATTTGGTAAATCCAATTTCTAGATCACTATGGGTCAGTTACAACCATCTTTTTCTTTGGGTATTTAATCATTATTTTTCCTCATAAGAATTTATATTTTAATGCCAGACATTGCTCATAAAAATATGTGGAGGCTCTGTCTAGTGTCTTTTTCCACAGAGGATTTCTTTTCTTCTGGTAAGCAAGATGAATACCAGGAGGTCATATTTATCCCATCAAGATTGTGTGTCCTTTACTCGTAAGGGTTGAGAGAAATGAACAGTCTTGTGTATTTTGGGAATATAGCAGCCCAGTATACACCAAATCTAAAAGTTACTATTTTCGGATACAGCACTAGTTCTAGAAACTTCTTCCAAGGAAATAACAGTACAAGAACTTGAAGATAGATATCACTGTTCTAATTATTTGCTGAACCATTTAGAAGATACAAACTGAACATTCATCAGTAGGAAATTGGTTAAAATATGATATGTCTGCATTACTGGAATATTACACAATTAAAATGTTATAAATCAATATTGATGGAAAATGTTCCCAATGTATTAATGAGTGAAGAAAATCTAGTTACAACATAGAATGCATATTATTCTAGTTTTGTAAACCTGAATAGATCTGTATTCATACACACAGATATCCTAAAAATGTTCAGTATTGTTTATGTATGTCCGCAGTATTGCATTAGTGCCTTTTCTGAATTATTTTGCTTTAAAAAAATTTCAGGCATTATTTTTTAGAAAAAAAAAACCCTAATTTACACAGGAGAAAAGAAAAAGATACTCCAGAACACAGATGCATGATAAAAATAGCAAATCATAATTCACAGTAACCTTACAGATATTATCATTTAGATATGGAATATTTAGGAAAATGCCAAACCTCTGGTAACTAACGAACAACAAGAGATTCAGAAAACAACTACTTTAGAAGTATACAGACAGGGGAGTATGCTAGAAGAGTTAATAGAGTGTCAATTCTTTAAATAAATTTCCTAAAAGTAGGTTGGGAAAAAAAAAATGAATGTGAGAACTAATTCAACCAGAAGGGCAGAGGTTAGAAAATGACAGAAGACTTGATCCAGAGCCAATTTCAACTGGGCCTATATCTGATCCTACCCATATTTTTTTTAATTATGCACACCAATAAATTCTCCTTTTGTCTCCGTTTGAACTGGGCTTTCTATGTCTTACAACTGAAAACATCCTGATAAACAGCCATGAGATCCAGTATCCCACCCTGGGATCTTGAAATGACAAAGCACAGCATTACTCACTTTGAACTTTTGATAGTAACATGGAACTTAACTATTCAGTGTCCTGGAAGGTAAGGGCCAAAAAAAAAAAAAAAAAAAAAATTGTGAGAAACTGTTCTCTCTCTCCCTCTCTCCAGTAAATATACACCGAAGTAAACTGTTCAGCCAAGCACACTTGAAACTACTGAAGCAGCTGGGAAGTGTGGGGTGGTATCCAAAATGCTCTGTGCCTTAATAGCTTTCTTCATTGTCCAAAATGCATGCTATAATGTTCCCACTCTTTCCACACCCCTTTCTCATGATCTTATGGAGTTAAAAACAAACATATTTTTTCATTCAGTCTGTTCCTGGTACAAAAGACACAAAAGATATAATGAGATTTACACTATACATAACTGATGATGTACAAAGTCTTAAATGGTAATATAAAAACTCAGCTTATTACTGCTGGAAAAGTGAAGACGTGCAGAGGATAGGAGCCAACTGCAAAAAAAATCTTACACTCAAATTGCAGATTGCATGATTTTATGTATTTTTTTTTATTATTATTCATAGAGATGCAGAGAGAGAGAGAAGCAGAGACACAGGCAGAGGGAGAAGCAGGCTCCATGCAGAGAGCCTGACGTGGGACTGGATCCAGGGTCTCCAGATCACGCCCCAGGCTGCAGGCGGCGCTAAACCGCTGTGCCACCGGGGCTGCCAGATTTTATGTATTTTTATTAAGTGGTCACTTCCTTGAATTGTTTTAAAGCTTCTTACAAGATTTTTTCCCTCAGGCATCTGGTAGCTCAGTCTGTTAAGCATCTGTCTTCAGCTCAGGTCATGATCTCAGGGCCCTGGGATCGAGCCCCTTGTCAGGCTCGCTGCTCTGTAGGCGGTCTGCTTCTCCTTCTGCCCCTGCTCCCACCTACCCCCCACTCATCCTCTCTCAAATAAAATAATTAATAATGAATCCATTTCCTGGTACAACTGATTATGACTAGGGTTGAGCTCCTTAAAATTTTTAAGTATTTGTCTTATTTATTGTAGGTTTTCCTAGCCACCAAATTAGGCATTTCCCGAGCATCTACTGTTTGTTAAGAACTGGTTTGAGGTCATGGTCATTCAGCAGTAAACAAACTTCCTGCCCCCATGGAGCTTCTCTTCTAGCGGACATGGGGTTTGTCATGTCCGCAAGTATACTTTTGCTAACATCTTGACATTAGTTATCACTTTTAAGGCCTCTCTCTTGTGTAAATTTGATTGGATGTGAAGGTTCTGACTGAAACTTACTGTACCATTCTCATGGGGTTTCTATGTCTTGAGGACTGTGAAATTTTGACTCCTGCTTGAAACACTGGCTACATTCACACAACAAATAGGTTTCCTCCAATGGAACTGAGATGACTGTAAAAAAGTTCAGCTCACTCTTGAACTATTAAGACATGATATTTTATAAATATTCTCTGCTGTGTGGATTTTTGGAAGAAAATGTGAAGTCTACAAATTGAAGAACACTTTTATCACACTCATCACATGAACTGGATTTATCACTATTATGGACTCTCTGATGAACTCGAAGACATGAACTTTTACTAAAGCCCTTAGTACAGTCAAAACATTTGTAGGGTTTATCTCCCATGTGGACTCTCCAATGGGCTTGAAGATGTGAGGTCTGATTGAAGCTCTTACCACACATGCCACATTTATGTGGTTTCTCTCCCGTGTGGATCCTTGATGAACATGAAGATAGGAGTTCCTGATGAAGCCTTTCCCACATTCTTCACATTTGTTGAGCTTCTCCCCTGTATGGACTCTCTGATGGGCTTGAAGATGTGAGCTCCAACTGAAGCCCTTCCCACACACATCACATTTGTAGGGTTTCTCTCCAGTATGGACTCTCTGATGTTCCTGAAGATTTGAACTCTGACAAAAGCCCTTACCACATGTCTCACATTTGTATGGCTTTTCTCCTGTGTGGACTCTCTGATGGGCCTGAAGATGTGAAATCTGAGTGAAGCCCTTACCACATATGTCACATTTGAATGGCTTTTCTCCTGTGTGGACTCTGATGGGCCTAAAGATGGGAATTCGGCTAAAGTTCTTATCACACACATCACATTTATATGGCTTCTCTCCAGTGTGGATTTTCTGATGGGCTTGAAGATTTGAGCCTTGCTGAAGTCCTTCCCACCTATTTCACATTTATGTGTTTTCTCTCCAGAGTGAACTCTCTGATGAGGACCAGGATTCTGATGAACTAGCCTGTTGCATGCCTCCCATCTGTTTGTTTTATCTCCAGGGTGGGATCTCTGATGGGCTTGAAGTGGTGGTGTCTAATTGAAGGCTTTATCATACATCTCATGTTTAGAGGATTTCTCTCCAGTGCTGTCTACACAGTGAATGTTAAGATCTAGGCTATGACTGGAGCCCTTCCCACACGTCACACCTGTACAGATTCCCTCTTGGGCGGAGGGGCTCGCGAGTGGGAATACAGGAGTCCTGGATGAAGCTCTTAGTACATACTTGACATTTGTAGGGCTTTTCTCCTGTGCTGACCCCTGATGATTTTGCAGGTGTGAGCTCTGACTGAAGCCCCCATCACACTTATCATTCTCACCACCTTTGTCCCCTTCATGAATGTTCTGGCAAATGCAAAACACTGAGCTGTCACCGATGTCCTCCCCACACTCACTACATACATAGTGCATCTCTTCTGAGTGGGTTATAGTATGTTGGCATGATTTCCTCATGAAGTCTTTTCCACAATTATTGTGGCTATAAGACTTCTTGCTTTTGTGAACTTCCTGATCATCATGACGATGAGAGATCTTTGTCATAACGTAATGGTCACACTTATATGGTTTATTTTTTACATCAACTTGATGACACCTACTCTGATAGTTGTGTGGCTCTCTCAGATAGATTTTCTTGCAGAAATCCCAGGTGGTCTTATTTGGAAACTCTTGGCTTTTGATATTGGAACTCTCCCCGTGAAGCTTTATTACATAGTTTCGTCTTCAGAAACCTGAGCAGATTCTCCTGCCTGCATCTGACAGGAGGAATCACCTTGTTTTGGCAACTTGGACTTCTTTCTTTGCAGATTTGTTACTGAGTCTTGATTTCTGGTTAATTTACTTGTGAATTGTTCCCATATCTGTCAGCATCTAACATCTTCATGTAAAAGGTATCTTAATCCCAGTTTTTGAAAAGTCTGTATTCTGTTTTGATTCCTGAGTCCTGGAAGGATAAAGAAGATTCAGAGGTGAAAATGCACACAAGTGAATGTTTGTTCAGAGACAGAAATATTTCACAGGTCAATCACTCCAAGAGACCCTATTCGAACCAGTGAAGAGTTCAGCTTGACTTTATCACTGGTTTTTTCATGTCTATAGAAACAAAGAGGCAATGATTAGGCTCCTTCCCATTCAGGGCCAAGGAGACTCATTTACAGTTATACCAAAACTAATGTATGAGGTCAAAATAGAAATACAAGGCTACAGAGCAATAAAAAGATGTCCCAGAAAGATTTTGCAGAGGAAAACTTTACTTTCTTGTTCATAAAAATAATCACCTAAATAATGATTGCCTCTTTCTGCAGCAGGTGTATAAGAGCTACAAAGTCATAGTTAAAACATTATATCACCTGCATATTTGTATAAGATAAACTAAAAATGGCTAGAAAAGGCTGAATCTGTCCTTTGTTGTTTACAGATGAATTATCCTGTGATGCCAAGAGTTTCCACAGAAAAAAAAGAGAGGACATCCTCAGAAAAGTGAAAAGAAAGGGACACCTGTGTGGCTCAGCAGTTGAGCATCTGCCTTCAGCTCAGGGCATGATCCCCAGGTCCCGGGATTGAGTCCCACATTGGGCTCCTTGCGTGGGGCTTGCTTTTCCCTCTACCTGTGTCTCTGCCTCTCTCTGTGTGTCTGTCATGGATAAATAAATAACATATTTTTTTTAAAAATGAAAAGAATGCATTTGCAAAAGGAAATACTTCCTCTGTCCTAATAATGAATCCATGAGATGGTACCTTTATATCCTTAGCTAGTAAACACACATTAAACAAGCTAAATTTGAGAGGATTCTCCTTTATTTCAGTGAAGTCCTAATGTATAATATTCAACTGATGAACATTATAACTAGAAGAAAAACCTAGAAAATGTATTCTCACAGTGGACACATCCCATGGGAGTAAAAACCCTATGACCATTGTGGTCACTTAATATGGCTGGATTTTCTGATAAACCTGAATGGTTAATGTCATCTTTTAGGTTTTGTGGGTTCATATCTGTACAAAAGCTACTGTGGTAGTCAACATACAAGATGGTGCCCAGTGATCCCTGCCCCCTGGCATCCTTACCCCTATAAAGGTCCCCTCCCACAATGTATCAGGATCGGTCTCTGAAACCAACAAAATATGGCAGAAATGATGCTACATCATTTCCAAGGTTAGGTCATAAAACATATGCTGGCTTCTGCTTTCCATTCTCTTAGACCACTAGCTCTTGGGGAAACCAGGTGCCACGTTTTGAGGTCACTCAGACAGGGCTGCAGAGAGGCCCACTTGGCAAGGAACTGAGACCCCCAAATAGCTAGCGAGGAACTGAGGTATTTTGCCAACAACAATGTGAATAAGCCTATCTTGGAAGCAGACCTTTCAGCCCCACCAAGACCTCAGAAAACTACAGCTATGGCGGCTCCTTGACAGGGATTTCATGAGATCCCGAGCCGGAGCCACCCAGAAACATGCTCCAAGATTCCTTGCGCATAGAAACTGTAAATAAATGTTTGTGATTTTAAGCCAGTAAGTTTAAGCATAATTTGTTATACAGCAATAAATAAATACAAGTGCCACAGAAACTCTAGATCAGACATTAACAATGTTCTAAAATCCACCCCCCCACACACACACACAATGTTCTAAAGTAATCCTTTAATCATGCTAGTTTATTCTGCTTATGTGAGCTGTCTCCAGGAGGCGTGAAGGCAGTAGGATCCACTTGGCACTATTCTCTGTGAGTTTGTTTGTAAAGATTAAGAAACCCTTTAATTTGTGCTTCTGTGCAGTGAAAATAGACCTCAAGAATATTCCTCATAGATGGAGCATGGCACCTAGATGGATAGACAAAATGCAAAATCCTGGGGTATTCTGATGTTTGCCAAAAGAACTTTTATTTTTTTATTTTTATTTTTTAAAGATTTTATTTATTATTCGTGAGACACACACACACACACACACAGAGAGAGAGAGAGAGGCAGAGACACAGGCAGAGGGAGAAGCAGGCTCCATGCAGGGAACCCAATGTGGGACTCGATCCCCGGACTCCAGGATCATGCCCTGGGCAGAAGGCAGGCGCTAAATTTCTGAGCCACCCAGGGATCCCCCAAAAGAGCATTTAATAAGGGAGATAGAGGTAGAATGTGCTGTAAGATGTATTCAGCATTCTAAGGAATACAGGTTATAGAGGAGTATCCATTTGTCAAAACTCACCAAACTCCATACTTAAGATGTATAAATTTAAATTGTGCCTCAGTAAAAAGAACCATAAGACAAGTTATTTTACACCCTGAAAATTCATGGGGCTGTATATTTATAATTTGTACACTTTTCTGTATCTAAGATATATTTCAATAAAAAGTCATCCCAAGGGATGCTTGGGTGGCTCAGCAGTTGAGCATCTGCCTTCAGCTCAGGGCGTGATCCCCAGGTCCCGGGATTGAGTCTCGCATTGGGCTCCTTGCGTGGAGCCTGCTTCTCCCTCTGCCTGTGTCTCTGCCTCTCTCTGTCTCTCTCTGTGTGTCTGTCATGAATAAATAAATAAAATCTTCTAAAAAGAACAGGAAAACCCCCCAAATCTGGAAATTAAATAACCAGAAAGGAAGTCACAAGGGGACTTGTGGGCTCAGTCAGTTAAGCATCTGCTTTTGGCTTGGGTCCTGGGGTCAAGCCCCATGTTGGGCTCCCTGCTCACTGGGGAGCCTGTTTCTCCCTCTCTCTCTCTCTGTCTGCTGTTCCCCCTGCTTGTGCTCTCTCACTATGTCAAATAATTAAATAAAATCTTAAAAAAAAAACTTGTGGGATGCAGCTAAGACATGCTTAGAGGGAAATTTAGAGCATTAAATGCTTGTTTTGAAAAGGAAAAGGCTCTTAAATCGATTATTTAAGCTTCTACCATAGGAAGTTAAAAAAAAAAAGAAAAGAAAATGAAGCTTATAGCAAGCAGAAGGAAGAAAATAATAAAAGAAGCAGAAATCAATGAAACTGACAGAGGAAACACACCAGAGAAAAAAAAGCAATAAACTTTGAAAAGAGGCTAAAAGAAATTACCAATGGCAGGACTAAAAGACATGATTACAGATCCTAAAGACATCAAAAGGATAGTAAGAGAATGTTATGATAGTATTTTGCCACATGTGGCAACTTAGATCAAATGAACAAATTCCTTGTCAAAATTCCTATCAAAACTCATTCAAGAATTGACAACCAATGGGGTGCCTGGATGGCTCAGTCAAATAAGCATCTGCCTTCAGTTCAGGTGGTGATCTCAGGATCCTGGGATTGAGCCCTACATTGAGCCCCACATGGAGCCCCAAGCCCAGCTCCCCAGAGGGAGTCTGCTTCTCCCTCACCCTCTCTCCATTGTTCATGTGCACACTTTCTCTCTCTCAAATAAATAAAATCTTTTAAAAAAGAATAGACAACCAGAGTATTCCTGAATCCATTAATGACATTGAATTCACATTTTACAAACTTCTAAAACAACAAAACCGGGCCTAGACTGCTTATATACTACTAACATTTAAGGGGGAAAAAAACCCAGAGGTACCTGGGTGGCTCAGTGGTTAAGCACCTGCCTTTGACTCAGTTCGTGATCCCGGGGTCCTGGGATTGAGTCACACATCGGTCTCCCCCACAGGGACCCTGCTTCTCCCTCTGCCTATGTTTCTGCCTCTCTCTCTGTGTGTCTCTCATAAATAAATAAAATATTTTTTTAAAATCTACACAAACAGGGATCCCTGGGTGGTGCAGCGGTTTGGCGCCTGCCTTTGGCCCAGGGCGCGATCCTGGAGACCCGGAATCGAATCCCACGTCGGGCTCCCGGTGCATGGAGCCTGCTTCTCCCTCTGCCTGTGTCTCTGCCTCTCTCTCTCTCTCTCTCTCTCTCTCTGTGACTATCATAAATAAATAAAAATAAAAAAAAATAAGATAAAATCTACACAAACACTTTGAGAAAATAGAAATGAAGAGAACACTTCTCAACACATTTTATGAGGCCAGCACTACCTTATTACCAAAAAGAGAAAATGACATTACTTTAAGAAAGACTACAGGCCAGAATCCCTCGTAAACACACATGCAGAATTCCTCAACAATTACTATTAACAAGTAGAATACAATATTTTAAAAGTAAAATACCCCATGATCAAGTGGGTTTATCTCAGGAATGCAATACTGTTCCAACATTTGAAAACTAATGTAATTTACCATAGTAATAGACTATAGAAGAAAAACTATGTGATCATAATAGATACAGAAAAATCACTTGAGAAAATTTAATATCTATTCATGATACAAAAATTCAGCAAATTAAGGATAGAAGGACTTTCTTAAGTTTGGAAAAGGCATCTGCAAAACCTACAGTTAATATAACACTTAAAAGACCAAATGCTTTCTCTTAAGAGAAAGGCAGACTGATTCGATGTAATGAGTATTGGGCATTAGATGCAACTGATGAATCAATAAATTCTATCCCTAAAACTAATAATACACTATATGTGAACTAACTTGGATTTAAATAAAATTAAAGAAAGAAAGAGAAAGGCAAAGATGACTGCTCTCAACACTCCCATTCAACAGCTCTTTGAAAGGCCCAGACAGTACAATAAAAAAGAAAAACAGACAAAAAAAAAAAAAAACAGATTGGATTAGAAGAAATAACTTTGCAGACAATAGACATTTTGCGGGCCACATATACATAGAAGTTACAAAGAACAAAACAATTTCAGGAAATACTTAAGTATAGGTCTAACAACACACAGGCAAAATCTGGTACTGAAAAACAAAAATCACTGATGAAATAAAAAATCTCAATAGAGCTATGCCATATCCATGGCCTGGAAGACTTAAGATGTGAGGTCATCCAACACACTTCCCTTCAAAGTCCTAGCAAATATTTTTTTTTAAAGAAATCAATAAGATCCTTCTACAGCTTAAAGCAAAAGAGCTGGAATAGCTAAAAAAATTTTGAAAAAGCAAAGTTTCTTTACTTGATTTACAGGCTTGTTATAAAGCTACAGTAATCAGGGGATCCCTGGGTGGCACAGTGGTTTAGCGCCTGCCTTTGGCCCAGGGCGTGATCCTGGAGACCCGGGATCAAATCCCACGTCGGGCTCCCGGTGCATGGAGCCTGCTTCTCCCTCTGCCTGTGTCTCTGCCTCTCTCTATCTCTCTGTGTGACTATCATAAATAAATAAAAATTTTTAAAAAGCTACAGTAATCAGGAATAAGAGGTATTGATAAAAGAATAAACACAAAGATTAATAGGACAGAATAGTGTCCAGAAATAAGCCCATTTATATATGGTCAATTGCTCTTTAACAAAGGTGCAAAACCCAATTCCATGGAGAAAGGATAATCTCTTGAACAAAAATAGTATTGGAATAACTGGGTATCCACATTTTAAAGTGAACCTAAGCACATCTTGTATCATGTACAAGTATCAAAATGAATGATCAAAATAGATCATAGACCTAAATGTAAAACCTACTTAGAAAACTAGTATAAGAAAACATAGGAGAAAATCTTTGTGACCTTGGATTTTTTTTGTGACCTTGTATTAAGCAAAGATTTCTTTCATCTATAAAAGAACAATTGCAAAATTGACTTCATAGATATTTAAAACTTATACTTGAGAACATCAAAGAAAATTTTTTGAAAATTAATTGCATTAATAAGGTCAGAAATATAGTCAAGTAAACACTAAATATAAAATGTATCCCTTGGGTTATTATTACCAAAAAAACCCGACTAGAAATATAACAAAAGGCTTTGTAGATTAATCTGGTATTTGTCTATGGATTTTCCAGTCTTACATTCATGATTCATTCACATGGGATAGGGTGAATGCTGTATGCAACCCCTAAAAATTGCATCTGCAATTTTTAGGGGTTGTGGCCTTGCAATTTAATTCATGCAGATGGCAGTTAAAAGTAGCTTTGAAGTCTGTCAGACAGACCTGCGTTCGAACTCTGGTTGTGCTACTTATTACCCACTGTCTTCGGGAAAATACTTAATGTCTTTAAGCCTAAATTTTCTTACATGCAAAAATGGAGAAATAAATAGCATCTATTCTTGGAACTGCAGGTTAACTAGGTAATAGCAGCATACTGTTTCACTTATGATCATAACTTTGTATTAAAAATGTAGTTTTTGATGTTGCTTTGGGCATTTTTTTAAACCTCCTGAAGATTTAAAGTGCTCAAAGTTTTAAGTCCTGTGGTTTGAAGAGTGCTAAGTTGAGATAACATCCTTCTGTTTTATCACATATTCTGTGTATATCTCAGAAGGGATTTTGAGAACCTGAAATTTGCTCACACCAAGGGGAAAATTTTTTATAAAGAGCCAGACAGGGGTCCCTGGGTAGTGCAGTCAGTTAAGCATCCAATTCTTGGTTTTGGCTCAGGTCGTGATCTCAGGGTCTTGAGATCAAGCCCAATATCAGGTTCCCCACTCAATGCAGAATCTGCTTGGGACTGTTTCTCCTTCTGCCCCTCCTCCTCCCACTCTGTGCACTCTCTCTCTCTAAAATAATCTTTTTTTTTTAAGGGCCAGACAATAAATTATTTAGGCTTTGTAGTCCATATACATTAACTTTAGCATATTCTTTGCTTTCTCCTTACAATTTTTTAACTTTCTTTTTCTCCTTAAATTCTTTACAAATGTAAAATTTCAGCTCTTGGGCCATACAAAAATAAGATACAGGCTGGATTTGGCCAACAGCTATACTGTTCCCTGGCTTAGAATTTTGTAATATATAGTAATAATTTCATCTGTTGAAGATAATAGCTAATACTGAATATCTCTTACTACATGCCACGCATAAAGTTCCAACCTTCACAACAGAAGAGACTTTATCATCCATACTGAACACACAAGCAATCTGGGGAACAGAGAGGTTGAGCATCTTGTTTGCAGTTACTCAACTGGCAAATCGCTGAACCAAAGTCTAGTTCCAGAGTCTTTTTAAAATTACAATATACTACTTTGTAACCAATATTCTTTTTTGGTCTATTCAGTTTCTCCTAAAATACTTTAGTTCTCTCAAGGAGCAATGGAAGGATGTGGTCCTTGATGGCCTGAGAATTGTCAAACTCACTCAGAAGTATAGAGGAAAATGGGAGGTGAATAGTAGATGATAATGGATGACTGGTTAATGGCCAGAACTGATCTCCAACCTGCACTTCACCAGGAACCATCCCCTCACATTAGCTGTACAAGTATCAGAAAGGAATCACTAACTGGTGGGTTCTCATTTGGATATGCCCATCTTTGGATTTATTTTTCTATTAGGCTCTTTTCTTCATGGTCCTATAAGATTTTATTTGGTTTAAAGAGTCAATGCCCTGAGAATGTGAAAAGTTATAGTGGAAAGACTATACTATTCAAATCACTTCTGGCACTAGTTTTCCAATACCCTATTCTTTTTCCATGAACAACGGAACTCCCAAGGTGTAGCTGAGTGCATATTCACTCTCCGGTAAATATGTGGATGATACTGGGAGTCAAATTTCTTATTCTTGGAGAACAAAGATGCAATTTATAATGGGGGAAGGCTAGAAAGAACACTATGATGTTGGATTAAGGATTGATGGTAGAGGGACATCTGGGTGGCTCAGTTGGGTGTCTACCTTCGGCTCAGGTTGTGATCCCGGGGTCCTGGATCTAGTCCTGCATCAAGCTCCCTGATCCACAGGGAACCTGCCTCTCCTTCTGCCTCCCTCTCTCTGTCTCTCATCAATAAATAAAATCTTAAAAAAAAAAAAAAGAATTGATGGTAGAGGGGTATGTGGGTTGCTCAGTTGGTTAACTGTCTGACTTGATTTCAGCTCAGATCTCAACCTCAGGGTTGTGAGATCAAGCCCCACATTGGGCTTCACCTTCTAGAGTCGGCCTGAGATTCTCTTTCCCTCTGCCCCTCCCCCCACTCACACACACTCTCTAAATCTCTAAATAAAAAAGTTGGTGGTAGAATAAACTCATGACTCATTCTACCTATGCACTCCCTACCCACCACCCTATCTACCTACCTACTTATCATCTCAGTCCTCTCCATAGTGAAAAAACAGCATATCTATTTCCCAGGTCTTGATTTCTAAAAACCATTCCCCACTGTAAAGAACCAAGGCTTCTGGAGAAATAGGGGAGTACAAAATAAGTGTGAGACATCATATTGTGCCACAGTAAGGATGTGCTCAAATCTGTGAAAAGTAAATGAGTGAACAGGACAGATGTTTGCTAACAAATGTTGAGGGAATGATTATAGAAAACCACTTTTGCAACCATCAGTAACAGCTGACTTACGCCACATTTTCCAATGGCTGGTAAAACTAGTGGAGGAAAATTGATTGAGAAACAAGCTATGTACAGAACCTCCTCACAAATCACTAGTTAGAAAGGTAAAAATGGTAACTTCACAGGGGAAAAACCCAACTCACAACTACCTTGAGTTAACCAAGTTAACCTCACCTATAATCAGACAAACATATCATGTTTCCTATGTGACACACCAAGGACATATCATATAGGGAATCATATGTCAAAAAATGCATAATTTAAATCCAATAATGAGAAAGCCTCAGACAAATCCAAGTTAAGAGACACTCAAAAATATCAAGGTCATTAAAAACAAGGAGATAGTGATCCTGATTAAAGAAACTGAAACGTGGGAATCCCTGGGTGGCTCAGCGGTTTGGCGCCTGCCTTTGGCCCAGGGCCCAATCCTAGAGTCCGGGGATCAAGTCCCGCGTCGGCTCCCAGCATGGAGCCTGCTTCTCCCAATGCCTGGGTCTCTGCCTCTCTCTATCATTAATAAGTAAATCTTTAAAAAAAAAAAAAAAAAAAAAAAAGGAACCAGATTTAAATATTAAAAAAAAAAAAAAAAAAGCTGAAATGCAATGTATGATCCTTGACTGGATTCTGGACCAGAAGCAATGTGGTAAATATGAGGACAACTGATAAAGTTTGATGCTATTTAAGTTAGTGCTATGTATCAACGTTAAATTTTCCTGAATGCGGGGATCCCTGGGTGGCTCAGCGGTTTAGCGCCAGCCTTTGGCCCAGGGCGCGATCCTGGAGTCCCGGAATCGAGTCCCGCCTTGGGCTCCAGTCCCGCGTTGGGCTGCCGGCATGGAGCCTGCTTCTACCTCCTCCTGTGTCTCTGCCTCTCTATGTATATCATAAATAAATAAATCTTTAAAAAAATAATAAATTTTCCTGAATGCTATACTTTGTATTGTAGCTATGTAAGTAAATTAAATATCCTAGTTCTTAGTACATACATTTAACGTATTTGGGTGCAAGGGGCAAATGGTCTCTAACATATTCATGGTTAAAAATTCTGTGTACCCATAGAAATCAATGTGTGTATATATAGACATTCACATACATAGAGCAAATGATTCAAACATATTAACTGCTGGAGTAAAGTGTATATAGGAGATTTTATATAATTTTTACATTTTTGTAGCTTTAGATTGTTTCAAAACAGTAAGTTTAAAGAAATGCAAAATATAGAAAGCAAAATCTTATTTAGCGAGAACTACAAGTACCTATTCATGTGATTACACAAAAATCCCACGCTTGGTTTTTTCAGGTTAATATATTCTGGACATCTTCCAACATCCTTAACTACAAATTTACCTTCTCCTATTTGATGTCTAGCTAGCGTTCCACTGAATTAAATCATAAAATACTTTGGCAATCCAATTATTTGCTATTGTAAACAATGAGGCAATGACCATTCTTTTATATACATCTGCAGCAGATATAAATTTACTTCTGAAGATCAAAGATTCATCACTGGGGTTCTATTCCTTAATTGTAATCTAATATACCATATGAAATAAAGCAATCATGAGTTCTTGGTCAGGAAACTTTAGTCAGTAATTTTATTCATTTTTCACAGCTTGATAGCTCTAGTAAAAATAACAGCTACTATAAATAAGTATAAAATGTAAATTAAAGGGAAAATTATCCAAAAGCCTCCCTGACCGCCCCCCCCCCCCCCAAAACTAGCTAGTATTTGGCAAATATCCTTTTCACACATTATCTTTAGGCATATGTTCAGTTTTAAAGACCATTTATATCACTTGGATCTCGGCAAGAGTTGCAAGCCATTCCTCCCGAATTTTAGTTCTATTCCTGTTATTATGGTCCCATGTTATCATTTTAACGGATTTGTTAGAAAGAGCTGAGGAATCCCTTTCCACTCTCAATACTTGATGGTTTATTACCAGCATGGACTCTCCAAACACATGATGATGTGCATCCTGACCGAAGCATTAACATTCTTCACTTTTAACGATTCCTGCCAGTGTGGACTTTCTGATGGTATTTAAGACGTGAATGGTGATTGAAGTCCTTACCACATATATCACATTTGTATGGTTTTTCTCCAGTGTGGACTCTCTGATGGGCTTGAAGACGTAAACTGTGACTGAAGCCCTTACCACACTCTTCACACTTAAATAGTTTTTCCCTAATGTGAACACTCAAATGGACCCTAAGATTTGAGGGGAGACTGAAGGCCTTACCACATTCCTCACATCTATGGGGTTTCTCTCCTGTGTGGACCCTCTGATGATGGCGAAGGTTCAAGCTCCTTCCAAAGCCTTTCCCACACTCCTCACATTTGTAAGGTTTTTCTCCAGTGTGGCCTCTCTGATGGTATATAAATTGTGAACTATATCTGAAACCCTTTCCACAGACATCACATTTGTAGGGTTTCTCCCCAGTGTGGACTCTCTGATGGGACTGAAGACCAGAGGACTGACTAAAGCCCTTACCACATACATCACATTTGTATGGTTTCTCTCCAGTGTGGACTCTCTGATGTACCCGAAAATCTATAGCCTGACTGAAGCTCTTATCACATTCCTCACATTTATAGGGTTTCTCTCCAGAGTGGACTCTCTGATGAGCATGAAGATTTGATCGCCAGCTGAAACCCTTCCCGCACTCCTCACATTTATATGGTTTTTCTCCAGTGTGAATTACTTGGTGCAGCTTAAGATTTGAACTATAACTGAAGTCCTTACCACACACATCACATTTGTATGGCTTCTCTCCAGTGTGGACTCTCTGATGGGTTTGAAGCTTTGATGACTGACTGAAGCCCTTCCCACACGTTTCACATTTGAATCGCTTCTCCCCAGTGTGGACATTCTGATGGACCTGAAGATTAGACGCCTGACTGAAGCCCTTCCCACACTCCTTACACTTGTAGGGTTTCTCTCCTGTGTGAACTCGGAAGTGGATATGAAGATCTGTATTACGGGTAAACCCTTTCCCACATGCCTCACATTTGTACGGTTTCTCTCCAGTGTGGACTCTCCGATGGCATATTAATGGCGAATTGTGACTAAAGCCCTTACCACAGACATCACATTTGTAAGGTTTCTCCCCAGTGTGGACCCTCTGATGTATGTGATAATGTGCAGCCTGGGTGAAGCCCTTACCACACTCCTCACATTTATAGGGTTTCTCACCCCTGTGAACCCTCTGATGAACACGGAGATTAACACTCCAACCGAAGCCCTTACCACACTCTTCACATTTATACGGTTTTTCTTCAGTGTGGACTCTCTGATGGCACTGAAAATTTGAACTTTGACTGAAGCATTTACCACACTCCTCACATTTATAAGGTTTCTCTCCAGTGTGAGTCCTGTAATGAATGATAAGTCCTGTGCTGCTACTGAATCCCTTGCCACAACTGTCACATCTATAGGACTTCTCTCCTGTATGGTGAGATTGATGAGGATGAAAAGTGCTCTTCTTGAAGCAATCACCAGATTCATGGTACTTATTGAGTTTCTCTCTTGGGCGAATTCTCTGATGCGTCTGCAAATGTGAGCTCTGACTAGAGCATTTCTCTCTTGTGTGAACATTCTGATGAAGTAGAAGCACCGAGCTATAATTGACACCCTTTCCACACTCACGACATGGATGAAATTCTTGTCTCGGAGGTATACGCTGATTAAAGCTATCACTAATGCTTTTGCCACATTTGTTGAAAATGTAAGGTTTCTGTTCTGTGTCAATGTTAATATGATCATTAAGTGGTGATTTCTTCATGAAGGCTTCAGATATATGCTGGTTATTTTTCGTATTAACTTGCTGACCTTTACTCTGATTCTGTGACTCGTGAAAGTATGTATTCCCAGAAGAGTCCTGGGTTCTTGAAATGGACAACTCTTGATTTGCAGTGTAAGCGGAGCCATTTCCTTTATGATTCATTACACTATTTTCATTTTCAGAAACCTGAATAGAATTGCCTTGTTGTAACTGGGAGCGCTTTCTCTGAAGACACCTGGTTAAATTACTTGCCACTTGTTTCCAGATTTGCCAGCAGGATAGTTCTTCATTTGAAAGGAATTTTAATGCAACTTTTCGAAGTGTCTCCATCTCATTTTGATTCTTGCTGCCTATAAGAAAAAGCAATATTCAGAGATGAAGGCAAGTAAATGCTTAGGTACAGAAATATCAGGATTTCACATCTAAGCCATAGCATAAAGCCTCATGTCTGAGGGTCAGGGGGGAGGGTTATGTCAGTACAATATTATTTATCCTTTTATGTTTTTCCATGCTAGTGGAAGCAAAGAACAGAGTGGGGTTTGGGGGATAGGGAGTCATGTCTGTATAGTATCATTTATCCTCTTATGTTTTTCTATGGAAGTAGAAGCAAAGAATGGGGTCAACAGACTCTTATCTACTAAGTATAAGTGTGACCCATTTAGAACCATAAATTTGATGGTTTGAGAGTTATAAGTTTAAAATCAAATGACTATAGGCCACAGAGACAATCCACACTCCATCTTACAATAACATCCATTAAAAGCCTACTAACCTGTTCCTTAGTAGGCTTATGACAAGAGGGATTCTACCCAGGTAGCCTATAAAAGCTGAGATTGTAGGCATTAAATGATGTTTTAGGTCCTGGCAGGAATCATCTCCCAAGAGTAAATTTGGGAAGTGAGTGGAATACTAACACTCATTGTTCTAAACCTGCTAGTCATTCAGGGCTCTAAAAAAGAAATGGAAAAGGGAAAACAAATCTTGTATGACCAAGAAAGGACCTGGGAGAAGGAAAGAAACAGAACACAGTGGAGACTCTCAAGGGCACCCTGAAAAGGAAGAGGAGAGTTAAGCTGGTGTGGAAGGCTTTCTCCCAGAAAGTTGCACAGCTTGCTTTTTCGTTCATTCCCTCCAGGTCCCCACTAAAATGCCTTCGTTACCACCTGATATAAAATAATTCCTCCCCACTCCCATACACCTTTGAGTCTCTACATTTGGCTTACCTGCTTTACTTTTCCCTACAGCACATATTACTCGACTTACTGCATACTTCCTAACTAGTTCTTATCTTTTTAGACCCATTAGAATGAAATAGTCACAAAGAAAACATGTGTTTTGTTTTCTTCATTACATTATCTCTAATAGAATTTTTGAAATTGTTGGGATGCATTAATGAACTATGGAACCAATTTCACAAATTGGACAAGGGGAAGGGGAAGGGAAAAGAAAAGAAGAAAGAAAAGAAGAAAAGAAAAGAAAAGAAAAGAAAAGAAAAGAAAAGAAAAGAAAAGAAAAGAAAAGAAGAAAAGAAAAGAAAAGAAAAGAAAAGAAAAGAAAAGAAAAGAAAAGAGAAAAGAAAGGAAAAGAGAAAAGAAAGGAAAAGAAAGGAAAAAAAAAAGAAAAGAAAAAAGAAAAGAGAAGATAGAACTAGAATAAGAAGATGAGAAGTATATCACAAGCAGTAAGGACACCACTATATGAAATGCTTGTTTTAGCTATAGACACACACATACACACATAACATTATATTCATGCTGGGTCAAGATATAAAATATTTGATTGAGGATCATGGCTAAAAATAAATGGAAGCCACTGGCTTAAAATGTTAGGGAGGGAGGCAGTACCAAGTCCTTAATAATTAATTTCCTTAAATGTAAAGTTACATTCTAATAACATAAGCTGAAAAAGTCTCAATAGGTGTGTACACATTTCTAGGTATGGTAGGCTAGTCAAATGGCCCCCTAAAGATGTCCATGCCCTAATCCCTGGAACCTGTGAATATGTACATGGCAAAAGAGACTTTAGATTGCATTAAATTAAGGTTCCTGAGAGGGAGATGGGAGGCAACCAGGCCCACCCTATGCATCTTTCCCTTTTGTTGGTTCTGATTTGTATTCTTTTTGGGGCACCTGGCTGGCTCAGTCAGTAGAGCATGTGACTTTTGATCATGGGGTTGAGCTGGAGCCCCACATGGGTATAGAGACTACTTAAAACTAAAATCTTTAAAAAAAAAAAAAAGTAAGTCAATCGGAGAAGAACATTCTATGTTTCATTCATACAGGGAATATAAAAAATAGTGAAAAGGATTAAAAGGGAAAGGAGAGAAAATGAGTGGGAAATATCAGAGAGGGTGACAGAACATGAGAGACTCCTAACTCTGGAAAACGAACAAGGGGGCAGCCCTGGTGGCTCAGCGGTTTAGCGCCGCCTTCGGCCCAGGGTGTGATCCTGGAGACCCTGAATCGAGTCCCGCGTTGGGCTCCCTGCATGGAGCCTGCTTCTCCCTCTGCCTGCATCTCTGCCTCTCTCTCTCTCCTCTCTGTGTATTCTCATGAATAAATAAATAAAATCTTAAAAAAAAAAAAAAGAAAACGAACAAGGGGTAGTGGAAGGGGAGGTGGGACAGGGTGACTGGGTGATAGGCACTGAGTGGGGCACTTGATGGATGAGCACTGGGTATTATACATGTTGGCAAATCGCAGTCCAATAAAAAAAAATATACAAAAAGAATAATGGCAGATATATATATATAATTTTAAGATTTTATTTACTTATTCATGAGAGACACAGAGAGAGAGGCTGAGACATAGGTAAAGTTTCAAGAAGCAGGGAACCTGGTGCAGGACTTGATCCCAGGACCCTGGGATCACGACCTGAGCCAAAGGCAGACACTCAATCACTAAGCCACCCAGGTGCCCTAGCAAATTTGTTTTCTTTTTGCTATAATACAATTATAATTTTAAGTGTAGAGCTTTCCTGAATTGTCATTCTAATGAATGCCAATTAAGTTAGAAGTGACAGTGGCCCTGGAAAGCCCAGCTGGTGTCTGGCGTCTTGGTGGGCAGTCTTGTGGAGGACTATGCCCTTACCCTGGGAAGTCGGTGTTTGGTGAAGCCAACTTCAGGTTGTTTGGTATCAGAACTCACTACAGCATGTAAAAAGCTTCTTATCAGCTAGTTAATACCACCAGGATGCAACCTGCACCGGAAAACTTTAGAAAGTCTATAATTTTATTTCCTAACAAGGACCCTCCTCGTCTCCACAAGTACATCAGTGTCTTTTGATGTTTGGATATGTTCAATTTGAAACCACTAAACAACCACCATATATAGGTTTTATGATTATTTAGGCGTTAGAGAGAGGCGAGGGTGGTTAAGTGCAAAGCTGGCTGTATGAACGAGGCAGTTTCCACTTTAAATAGCCAACCTGAGCTTGTTTCAGGAGAGCTGATGAGCTGAAATGCCTGGCATACTGGCATCAGTAATTTCTCATAGTTTAGTTAGTTCACAGCATTCCACTGTGAACAGCTTTTATCTTCTAAGGTTAATCAGTATAAATATTTACATATTCAAAGATGTCTTAGAAATGAGACATTAGACATTCATCGGAATGTTCCAGAATGTTCCAGAACAATCCACTGGTCACACTAATGTGCTCTAAATCTATCAGCCATCTCTAGGAATAATAGAGATGTGATGTCTGCTGGTCTTTAGTATCTGTAAGCTTTTTGTTTTTAAGAATCTTTACAAAAGATAAGCCCTTTAATTTGGCCTCTTGTGACCTACAAAGAACATTTTAGGACAATTTTTGAATGTGTGGCATGATGCTGATGTTGAAGACATCAAAAACCTTTGAGAGAGGCACCTGGGTGACTAAGTGGTTGAGCATCTGCCTTTAGCCTAGGTCATGATCCTGTGGTCCTGGGATCAAGTCCTGCATTAGGCTCCCTGCAGGGAGCTTGCCTCTCCTCTGCCTATGTCTCTGCCTCTGTCTCTCATGAATAAATAAATAAAATCTTAAAAAAAAAAAAAAAAGAAAAAAACTTTGAGAAAAGGTGGCAGAAAATGCTACAAGATTTATTAAAAGAGAGATCTTCCTCCTCTCCCTGACCTCTTACTGTAGGAAGGACCCAGGGCCCAGTGCTTGGTTCTCATTTCTTCTCCCTGTGAGCTCACCTAGGCTTGTGGCTTTTCTCCTACACTATTGTGCAAAACTGAGAAATGACAGTAATTACTAGGGTCATCATTCCTGGTTAAATCTGCACTTAGTGAAACTTAGTAAGAACCAGTGAAGTATCTAACATCTTGAACATATCAAAAATGAAGTGACATAAATAGGGAAAGGAGAAAAGAAGGGGCACATCCATCTATTACTCACAGAACTCATCACCTATTTTATCACATTTGCAGACAAGCTTCTCCACTTCATCTTTCGTTCTTTCTTTTTTTTTTATGATAGTCACACAGAGAGAGAGAGAGAGAGAGAGGCAGAGACATAGGCAGAGGGAGAAGCAGGCTCCATGCACCAGGAGCTCGACGTGGGATTCGATCCCGGGTCTCCAGGATCGCGCCCTGGGCCAAAGGCAGGCGCGAAACCGCTGAGCCATCCAGGGATCCCTCCACTTCATCTTTCAAGCAGAAAGGAGAGCACACAAATTTGCTTGCTCTGGGAATATTGAATTTTTAATTTCAAAATCGTAGAACTGAGAAATATATAAATTTCAAGAGAAAGGAAAGGACATGGAGAAGTGAGGTAAAAAAATGAAGACAGGGCAGACAGGAGAAAGGAGGGGGGCAGTGAAAGGCGAGGTGGGAAGGAAATCAGCAGGCTTGGGACATGGACCAGGCATTCCTCCCATTTGGAAAAGGCTGATATCACAATTCACTTCTACAAGGACAGTAACTATTTAAATAACCTATTCATTTAACAAGTGCACAGGATCACCTCCTATGCAGAAGGACCATCCGAGGCTTTGAGTAGACACAACAAATGAAACTGCCAAGATTCCTACTTCATGGAAAGACAGATGGTGAACAAGTAAATAAAAATGTGTTAGTAGGTCAGGAGCTGATCAGTACTTAGACACAAAATAAGGCAAGGTGAGAGGATGGAGAATGGGGAGAGGATGATGTCTTAAATGGCAGACACAGAAGACCTAGCTGATGCAGACAGATGAAATCCGAGCAAAGACCTTATTTAATAAGAGAGTGGCTGCGGATTCTATGCCTAGGCAGAGGGGCAGCTAGTCAAAGGCCCTGAAACAGCAGGGAGAACACTCCAGGGGAGCCAGGATGCAAGGAATGATCTGAACCAGGATAAAACCAAGGTTGATCAAAGGTGAACCTGGTGAGGAATTCAGATTGGGTAGGGTCTTGCAGGCCACAGGGAGGACTCTGAGTGAAATGGGAAGTTTTTGGAGGGTTTTCAGCATGGGAATGGCATGACTTCACTTGCTTTCTAAAGAATCACTGGTACCATGTGGACAACAGACAACAGGAATGCAAGGGAGGAGGCAGGGAGACCAACATGGAGGCTGCTGTCACAGTCCAGGAAAGAGAGGATAGTACTTGGACAAGGGTGGTAACCATGGACGTGGTGAGAAGCAGATTAGCTGGTACCTGAAGGAATAGTCACGTGGTCCTCACTGGAATACCCATTTCTTTGGGTTTCTCTTTCCATCATCCAAAGCTTTTCTTCTGCCTCCAACTGGGATACCATATCTGGCTTGAAGGGAAGATGTCCTATGAAAAGGTATACATTTTTAAGGTAAACACACAGCTAAAGTGTATTTTTGTCCAAGTTCTACAATCCTCAGAATCTCTAGTGATATTTTAGCGACTTTTCTGATCATGAACTGTAATAAATAAATTTAGGTCATGACCTAGGTCATGGCTAGATGGAGATAAAATTAGATTTAGCCAATGTCTGTTCTCATCCTATTTCCCACACTCTCACAGCACTTACTGCAAATAGTCAGTTTTGCTACAATGTGAGTAGGTCTTGATAAGGAACTCTAATGGTTTCTATCCTTATTTCATTTTATCCTATTTCATTTAAAAAAAAATGCCAGCACAAGATACTAAATTAATTCCATGATGCACTAGTGGGTCATGACCAAAACTTTAAAAAGTATTTAAAAGACACAGTATAGAAGCCCGTTTATAATTTATGTTTCCCACTTATAATTAATTTAAACAGGGTTTCTCAACTGAGGCACTACTCATATTTTAGACCAACTAATTCTTTGTCATGGGGGTTGTACTGTGCATTGTAGGAGGTTTATTTTTTTTTAATTTTTTTATTTATTTATGATAGTCACACACACACACACACACACACACACACACAGAGAGAGGCAGAGACATAGGCAGAGGGAGAAGCAGGCTCCATACACCGGGAGCCCGACGTGGGACTTAATCCCGGGTCTCCAGGATCACGCCCTGGGCCAAAGGCAGGCGCCAAACCGCTGCGCCACCCAGGGATCCCTGTAGGAGGTTTAGCAGCATTGGTAGCCACAAGGTGCCCGTGGCAAACCCCCCCCCCCGCCAACTTGTAACAATCCAAACTGTCTCCAGACATTGCCAAATGTCACCTGGGGGAAAAATCACCCCTGAACAGAATTTTGCCTCAGCAGAAAGACCAAGATTGCAGTCCCAGGGATTAGAAAAACTTGTGTCTTCAGGGTTAGGGAACCAATTCAAAAGGTCCAGAGCTTTCAACAACTAAGGACACCGACTCTCAAGGGGGTGTCATAGGGCTCCTGTTCTCACCCACTGAGACCAAGTTCTTGAAATTCTCCACCATCACATCTCGGTACAGCTTCCTCTGGGTGGAGTCTAGCAGCCCCAGCTCCTCTATGGTAAAGACCACAGCCACGTCCTTGAACGTCACTACCTCCTACAACATCAAACACACACAACCTCAATCCCATAATCTCCAAAGAGGATTACCAAAAAATTGTTTTCAACCTAGAAGGGAACCCAGGCAGATTTTAGCCAGGCAGTTGTCCCCCATCAATGTCCCCTCCCAACCACCCAACAAAGCTTGGATTCTGTCAGTTTTTAATGTTTGCAATATTCACAGGTCTTCAATAGCCCTCCAGGACAGACACACAGCTCTTCTGTTGTTTCAATGTGTATGTTGTATCCACCTGCAGCATTCACAGCTGGTGAAGGCATTGAGGTCAAATTTCTTTTTTTTTTTTTTTTTGCCCCCCCCCCCCTTTTTTTTTTTTTTGCAAATTTCAAAGTTTTAATTCTAGGACCCTGGGGAAATTCCTTAACTTCCCACTATCTCAATTTTCTCTTCTCTTTAATGATGTCTAAACCACAAGGTGTTTGAAAACATTAGATAAGTATGTATAAAGCTCATAGAATGGTGCCCGGCATGTGAGCAAATTGCTCAATAAATCCAAACAATTATTATTGTTAGAGTGTTTCATTCCATTTTGCAACCACAGAATATAACATTCCTTAGAAATCATGATTTATCTTTAATCAATCCAAATCATGTATAATTAGTTATAGATTTTTAATTGTAATCAACACTGCAAAGATCCTTTTACAGAGACCTTGGCTAAAAGTAGCAACTATAAGGTCATAGAATAAACACTTCCAAAATTTTCTAAGCACAATGGCAGATTTCCCTCTCAAAAGGTTTTCCCAATTCACCTTTCATGCAAGACAGTACAAGTGTTCCTGAATCTCTAGACTCTGGCCAAACAGGACATAACTCCTTTTTAAAAAAATTTTCGGAAATCTAAGTGAAATAAATAAATAGAAAGCCTTTGTTAACATTTGCACACATTTACTTATTAATGATCATTATTTTCATCATAAGTTTGCTTTGATATTTCATTTTACTCATATTCCAACTTGGTTTTTCCTCATCTTACTATCTTTATAAGAGCTATTAAGCCTTTCTCTAATGTATATAAACACAGATGACCTTTGAACAACAAGGGTTCAAATGGCATGGGTCTATCTTATATGAAAACTTTTTTTTTTAAAGATTTTATTTATTTATTTGAGAGAGAGAGTACACAGGCAGGGGGGAGGAGCAGAGGAAGGAGCAGACTCTCCACTGAGAAGGGAATCTAATGCAGGACTTGATCCCAGGACCCTGGGATCATGACCAATGCCAAAGACAGACACTTAACTGACTGAGCCACCAAGGTGCCCATTGGTTTTTTATAGTACTATAAATGTATCCTCTCTTATTATTTTCTTAATAATAGTTTCCCTTTTCTAGTTTACTTTATTATAAGACACAACATAGGATACGTAGAACATACAAAATTTATGTTAACCAACTGTTTATGTTCTTGATAAGGCTTCTGATCAATACTAGGCTAAGGTCAAGTCTCTAAGGAGTCAAAGTTCTACATGGATTTTTAACTGTGGAGGAGGAGGTCAAATAACCCCTGCATTATTTGAGGTTCAACTATATATCCTGCCAGTTCCAATATTACAGAGTTAAGAATGCAAGTGAAAAAATCATATGGGAAAGTGAAAAGAGGCGGTTTGAAAGCCAAGTTGTAAGTGTAAATTTTTCTGGTCTATTTCAAATTTGTATTATTTTTTCAAAGATTGTTTTGTGGGGGAAAAAAAGATTGTTTTGTGACATAATAAACATAAAACAAAACACACGTGCACACACATAGCCTGGCATACAACATGTACTCAAAATCTGTTTTCCACTAACTTTTCCAAGGAAGAGGAAAAAGATGTGCCTAATTTTTTAGAAATTAAATCATATCTGAGGAGACAGAAAAGAATGCCTTACCTGAAACTTGGTCATTTTCTCCTGCTCCTTCTGGGGAAGGTCAGAGTCCTGAGGAGGCATAACTGGGAAAGGACAAAGAAGCCATGAGATGCAGGCCAGGGGTGCCACAAGCCCATGTCGATCTTTGCAGAAATTATACAATAGCTCTCCTACTTCCAGGCAGATGTAGCCACATATAGCACGGTAAGCAGAGCATGGAGCAGATTGCAACTACTAAGTCTGTCAGCCTGGGGCCATTGGACAGTGAACAACTGTACAGTTCACTGTACAACCAAATGCAGTATCCCTACTATAAGAATTTCTCATCCTGAGGATGATAGAAAATGAATAGCACTGTTAACATGTAGATTTTTTTTTAAGTGGGTTCTACAGCCAAAGACCTAGGTTTAAATCCTAGAAATGATACTTACCATCTATATAACATAGGGGGTGTTAAAGAAAAAACTCTCCGTGCCTCATTGAGGTCATCTGCACATGAATATAAGAATTGCAAATCATACCCACCTCATAAGGTTGTTCCTCGGATTAAATGAGTAGATGGAAAGTTCAAAGAACCAGGAGTCCCTTTTTCTTGCAGCTGCAAAAAAGCAGATGATAGTCTGCATCATAAAGTCTTATCTGCAGATGTCTTTTCCATCAACAGCAAAAAAGACCTGAAAGATATCTGGACTATATGTATTAATGCTCTCCTATGAAAATCATCTTTATTCTCTGAAAATCCTAATTCTGACTTAAAATTCCTTCTTATCTAAAAATAAATAAGTACATACATTAATAAATTTCTTAAGAATTTGTTGCTCACCTAATAACATTTTATCCACACTGTTATTAGCATCATTTCCAATTTACTTCATGAAGTAAAAAACGATTATTGGTAAAAAGCCTTTTATCCTATGAACATGGAGGTAAAAAATAAAGATACAAAGTATCAAGACAGAAGATAGATTGAAAGGCTCCAACATTTGTCCAATAGAAGGAATATGAGGAAAAGAGAACAGAAGAAATGTCAGAGAAGTCTTAATTCAAAAGATAATTGCTAAGTTCATATACACCAGTTCTGAACAGTGTAAATAAAAATAAATACACTCCTGGGATGCCTGGATGGCTCAGTCAGTTAAGCATTCCACTCTTGATTTTGGCTCAGGTCGTGATCTCAAGGTCATGAGATCCAGCCCCACCTTGGGCTCTGCACTGGGCATAGAGCATGCTTAACATTCTTTTTTTTTAATATTTTATTTATTTATTCATGAGCGACACACACACACAGAGAGAGAGAGAGAGAGAGGCAGAGACACAGGCAGAGGGAGAAGTAGGCTCCAGGCAGGGAGCCCGACGTGGGACTCGATCCCGGGTCTCCAGGATCACGCCCTGGGCTGCAGGTGGCGCCAAACCGCTGCGCCACCGGGGCTGCCCCCATGCTTAACATTCTTTCTCTCCCTCTCCCCTGCCTCACTTCACTTCTAAAATATTTTAAAAATAAATACATCCTGGAGGATCCCTGGGTGGCTCAGCGGTTTAGCACCCTGAGGGCAAGGTGCCCTCTTGCCCTCCAGTTTAAAAAAGGTGGTGGTTGTGAGGGGCCATCATCAGATATCAAGTATGTGTTAAAACTCTACGTTTCTCAGAATGAGAACACACGCTGATTAAATTCAGTATCTGGGACAGACAACCGTTTTTTATTCCAAACCAGTTGAGAGCAAACAAAAAGAAACAAAACTGAAGAAAGGAGAGCAAAAGAAATATACAACGCGATCAATTTAAAAACAAATACATATAGGGCACCTGGGTGGCTCAGCAGTTGAGTGTCTGCCTTTGGCTCAGGGTGTGATCCCGGGGTCCCGGGATGGAGTCTCGCTCGCATCAGGTTCCCCGGAGGGGGCCCGCTTCTCCCTCTGTGTCTCTGATGAATAAATTAATATTTTTTTTAGGAAAGTATATTTAGAATACACACACTGACACATGTTAACAAGATCAAACATGCCGCAGATTGGTGCAACAAACACTTGCAACATTTTCCCAGCAGTAATTTACTCAGGGAAGGAAACCCAATGAACTGAAAACGGAAGAGGACAGACCAAGAAAGTACTCTGGCTGGGAGGCACCCGGGGCGGCGGGTGGAGGAGCCAGGGGGTCCGTCCTTCCTCTCCTTTCCCGAGTCGGGGACTGTGAGGAAAGGGGCCCCGCGGCCATGGCCAGGGCGAGCGCGGGGTCCTCGGGCCCTCCCGACGGAGAGGTGGGTAAAGCTCGGGAAGAGCTCAGCGTCCGGGAGGACGACCGCAGGGCCGAGTCATTGCTCCCAGAGCCCCGGCCTCCCTGCCTCCCTCCTCCCTCCCTCCCTCCGCTGGGGCTTCCAGGCCAAGGGGCGCGGGCGGCAGAACTCGCGTTCCCAATAGCAAGAGCCACCCCGCTACCCGTGCCGCCACCGTTCTAAGCTTTGAACACGTATCGTCCCGTTTCCTGCGAATCACAACCCTCCCGTGTTTTCCCGCTCGCTCGCTCCTTTGCGGAGGAAGACCGTAGGGCGCAAAGAACAAGTCGCCAGGTAGTGTACCGATGCGAGCAGCAGCGCCGCTTGGTAAGAGGGGGAGGAGAGCGTCTGCCCTCCGTGTCTCAGCCCTCGCCGGCGGCCGCGACTTCTCCATTCTAAGACGGCCGGCGAAGTAGCGACTAGTCCCACGCTCAGGCCGGGAGGGCTCCGAGGCGTCGGGGGTGGGGTGCAAGCCTGACTCACCTCCGGACTTCCGAAAACATGGCGGCCGCCTTGTTTTTCCGGGGCGGAAGTGCCTCCGACTCCGCGGCGCCCCGGAACTACATGTCCCAAGACGCCCCCAAGGGGAACAAGCGCTGCAGCGGATCCTTGGTTCCCGACAGAGTTGAGGACTACAGTTCCCAGAGCCCCCAAGAGGAGGGAGAACTATGTCAGCCCCCGTAAGCCACCTCCTTCCCCACCCTCTAGCAAATCTCCCCTTTGGTAGTTCGAGGACTGCAACTTGCAGAATCCGCGTTATGGTTTCTTATTTTGCAGGCATAAAGCAGTTCTCTGGCGCCAGTGAAGTTGAGTTTTTTTTTTCCAATTGACAAAACATACTTAGCTGATACTCGAATAGTCAGTCTTAGAATAAAATAAGTTTGTAACAAGCAGATCACGTGAATCTTTACAAAATAAAATTGTATCCACTACTACTAGACAAAGAAGGGATAAAATGATAGTCTTTATTTTGCAGTTTCAGTCACTTTTTAGATCTTAAAAAAAAGGATGAGAGATTTTTAAAAAGATGCAATGAAGACAGAATATATTGTAGATGTCAACTTTTGTGAATAGCACAAATAATTCAGAACTTGACTTTTAAGTTAACTAAGGCATACTCAGAGTAAAAAGACAAGCTTCAGAACACATGTATGATCAATTTCCCAACTGGGGGGTTTGCAATCATTCCTCAGATTTCTGAGTTTGAAGGATGAATACATTATTGTTAATTACATTTTTATGCAATGGTCGCTGTAAAGAACTATTGTTAATTGCTCAAATCTATGATAGAACTGATGTTTCAAAGAAATAAAGATGGGGAGCAGAGAGGAATACCTAGAAATATCCATATATTCAATACAATATATGTTTTCAGATCTTATTTACTGAACGTTAGGCAGGAAGTCAGGCATGACTGACTACAGGAGAATGGGCCTTAGATGTCCTGATGGAGAGCCCCAAACAAGGATTGCCCAGGGACCACCTTATCCCATCCTGTTGATTTGTGTTTACAACATCCTGGCAGAGGAAGAGTTAAGTTTGTTGTGCTTGTTGCACTTGGGCAGAAAGCAGCCTCTTGTCCTTATTTGACCTATCTCCAGAATAGAAATAGTGTCGCAGTTTCCTACCCTGCCCAGGCATTTCCAATATATTTTGGGAAAGGACATGTGTAGTTGGCTAGTTATTATATAATCCAGGTCTGTCACTCAAATGTCAGGACCCTAAGACCAGCCCAAAAGAAAAAGTTGAGATAAGCCCATACCCTGGAGTATGTCCCTGGGCAGGGGAGGTGCATTGTCTCTGTTGATTGGCTTACTCCTCCCTTGGAGTGTACTTACACAACTTCACTTTCATTTCACTGTCCTGCAATTCCTTTCTGTGCCAGTGAAAAGGACTGAGGCTTCTTTTCCTTTTCCATCTACCTCTCAATAAAAAACATGTATTCCTTCCATTACACACAACACTCTCTTATGAAGTACTTAGTGTATGCTAGGGACTATCCCAAACACTTTCAACTCTGGGATTCTCTTGTCACAACTTTTTTTAGGTAAATATTATTATTTCCTTCATTTTACAGTTTAGGAGCCAAAGACAGAGGAAGGTTTAAGTAATTTGTCCATGTTGCTCAATTATCAAGCACTAAAGCCAAGTTTCAACATTTGGCATTTGACAATCAGAGCCTGAGTGCTAAACTACTCACTAGCCACATCTTGTATTATCTACATGAACAGATATTTCATTTCAATCAATTGATGATGCCAGAGAGATACAGCATGTCATGGAAATTCAGTTATTTTCATCTGTATTTCTATCTGGTGCCCTCAAGAGAAGTTCCAAATACTTTAGCATGTCACACAAACAGGAAACTTCCATGTTTTTTCCTCTTCAAATCCACTTTCTATTCATGTCCAGCCATAGAGAATAACTTGGACTTCTAAAAAAAGCTTCTTTGTATCTGCTGTTCATTATATCATATCTAGTTGCTCCATTCACTTCCAGGGCATAGTCTTCATCTACAGCTTAAATATTCCTCGCTCCAGTAAGACTTCTTGTGGGTTTTTGTCTTGTACACTAATAAAAAGCAATATGTAGTAACAAAGACTACAGACTCGGAATCAGGCTGCTTAGGTTAAAATACTACTCCTGCCAATTATTCTGTGAACTCAGTCCCTTTTTTCTTCACTTGTAAAATGGAGGTAACAATCAGATTGATATGAGGAACGTATTGATAAATACCTGTAAGGGCACTGGAAACTCTGACTCTGTAAAAAGTAAATATTTTCCTCAGATGATGAAAAACATCAGTGAGGGATGGTTGGTTTAGTAACCTTGCTTTAAGATCATTAAAATACTACCAACAATTGTACATCAATTTTTAAATGCTGTGGGGAAAAAAAAAACTGGCAGATTCTACAACCCGCTGAAAGTGAGATAAAGGATTACTAAAGTCTCTGTTATTCCCTTTTATCATTTTCTAAATCCATTTAAGGAAAAAAAAATCCATTTAAGGAATTCTGAGTAAAATCCAACTGACCTCCAGGCCCATGTTGCAGGATGTTGGGCAGCTACACTAACCACAAACATTGAGGAACTTCTGCCAAGTCTCTGGCTGGGTGCAGAGCACACTGTAAAGAATGGGACACACCTGCAGCAAAGTAGCATGCACCGAAGGGAGAAACAAATCAAAAATTAAGATTTAGGGGCACCTGGGTGATTCAGTGATTGAGCGTCTGCCTTCAACTCAGGTTGTGATCCTGGGGTCCCAGGATAGGGTCCTGCATTGGGCTCCCCGCAGGGAGCCTGCTTCTCTCTGTGTCTCTCATGAATAATTAAATAAAATTGTTTTAAAAACACTAAGATCTAGATGACTATACCAAGTCAAACTCCAAGAAACCAAATGCATAACTATTCCTCTTCAAAGTTCACTATTTCTATATCTCCTAGCTTATGTAACTACCATCCTCCTAGTTGCCAGGAATGAAAACCCTGAATTAACATTTATTCTCCTTTGCTCTCTATATATAATCAATTTGTTAATGGATTTTGAACTCTAGTGACTCCATGACTGGGACTTGGTTTAAAATACAGCAGCTCGGAGGCGGGGCAAGATGGCGGAAGCGTAGGGGCCCCAAGTCACCTGTCCCCACCAAATTACCTAGATAACTTTCAAATCATCCTGAAAACCTACGAATTCGGCTTGAGATTTAAAGATAGAACAGCTGGAATGCTACAGTGAGGAGAGTTCGCGCTTCTATCAAGGTAGGAAGACGGGGGAAATACAGCAGCTCAGGGGCGCCAAGGTGGCTCAGTCAGTTAAGCATCCAACTCTTGATCTCAGCTCAGGTCTCCATCTCAAGGTTGTGAGTTCAATCCCTGCACTGGGCTCCACGCTGGGCATGGAGCCTACCTAAAAGAAGTATGTCAGCTCTCCTTCCCCCAACTCCCCAAAAAAGTATTTTGTGTGAGAATGAGAATGGATGAAATAAGATAAGAAAAATGTTGACAAGGGTTGCAGATGACTGATGTGTGTTTGTGTGTGGAGTGGGGTGCATTACGGTGTTTTCCCTGATTGTGTACATTTGAGATTTTACATAATAAAAATTTAAGGAAGAACTACCATGCACACTACACCACCAATGCATAAATGCATTACAAATGTTAACAGAGGTTATCTCTAAACCCTGAGATTATGGGTATTCCTTTTTTTTTTTTTTTTTGATTATGGGTATTCCTATTCTCTCCTTTTTACATAAATTTTTGTATGTCCTAATCTCTCTATAATGGGAATGCATTCGTTCTGTAATTAGAATATATAAAGTATAAAGCCCTAAACCATCTTTCAAATTTGATAGAAAAAGACGTCCTCAAACTATATACAGAATTATTTCCTGTACTATTAAAAAAAAATACAACATTGATATTAAAAGCAAAGATTTAAGTGTCTAACACCACGGGTTCAAATGGCAGTTCTTCCTCTTACTAGCTCTAAGTTTTGGGCAAACAAGGTAAACTTACCAAGAGTAATCAAAAAGGAAAAAAAAAAATTCCTTATCCAAAAGATGCATTCTTCCTGCCCTTTTTCTTAGAGCATAGGAAACCATGGAGCTTTCCCACAGGAAGCCAAGTGCTTTTTTGGATCTTTTCTCTGACCTTTAGACACACATGTTAGAGATCAAATAACCTTCTTACCAAGTTTAAAATCCAGAAGTGTTTTTCAAAAGTCTGGCTTTAAATTCAAAAATTTAAAAATAAAAGGTTGAGGCTTTGTCCCCTTTAAACGTAAAGATCCGAGAAAATAATGTGGCGTCCCTATCACTGTGGGAGTTGAACCAAGGTGTTTTTCCCTGAACTGTGTATCTAACAGGGGAGATAAGATATATTATTCCCTCAGATAAAGTCCATTAAGTAAAACATGATTCCCTACCCCCACAAGGCTGTTGAGGTCTTTTCATGAATTAATTCGTATAAAATGATAATGGACCACTACCAATGAATGACACTTGAGAGATGAGGATAGCAAGACTAAGAGAAATTATGTAAATCGCACAACGCTGTTCTGCTTGGAAGTGGCAGAGCTGACCCGCAGGTGAGGAAAGCGGCCTGGAGCGCCAGGAGACGGGCCGGCCCAACCCCCAGGAGCACCAGGCGTTCCTCACGAGAGGTTTAGCGGAGAGGAACGCAACTCTACCAACTCCACCCCCGCCCGCCGGCCGCGGTTCTCGCACCGTCCCCGAGAACTAGGGCCCCGCTGACTCCTCGCCCAGGCCATGGGGAGTTCCCGGCTTGAAAGAGTCCCCGTGAAAAAAAAAAAAAAAAGAGAGAGAGAGAGAGAGAGAGAGAGAAAGAGAGAGAAAAGAAAGAAAGAGAAAAGAAGAAAAGAAAGAAAAGAAGAAAGAAAAAAGAAAAGAAAAGAAAGAAAAGAAAGAAAAGAAAAGAAAAGAAAAGAAAAGAAAAGAAGAAAGAAAAGAAAAAAGAAAAAAGAGAGTCCCGGGGATGGAAAACACATCTACCTGACAGGAAGATGGGAAGCTGCGCAGCCCTACTTCTATCGAGAGAGTCTCCTCCCTACTAGAGGGAGCTCCTGCACCACTTCCCACAATTCCCTCGTCAGGCCGTCCAGAAGCGGAAGTGCTCCAGGCTACAAAAGCCCCGGACTACACCTCCCAGAATGCAGAAGAAAAATGACGCTCTCAGTTCCGCCTCCTAAAGCACAATTACTTCCGGGTACCCTGAGGCTCTGGGTATTAACTCCTAGAATGCCAGAGTGAATTTGTACGGAATTGTGCCACCTTAGGCTGCGAGTGTCTTCTTCGGTGGCTCCTAGATTCTGTTATTGAAAACTGAGCAGCCCTGCATGGAGCCTGCTTCTTCCTCTGCCTGTGTCTCTGCCTCTCTCTCTCTGTGTCTCTCACGAATAAATAAATAAGATCAAGAAAGCAAGCAAAGAAAGCAAAGAAAAGAAAAAAGAAAACTGAGCATGACTTTAGCCACTCGGTAGGAGGGGGTCGGGAGGAAGTTGGGGTAGGGAGGTGAGCAATCCGAAAGAGCTGCGCTGTAGGAGTAAAAGTTGAGGGGAAATGGATTGTCTTTGGTAGAGACTGAAGACAAACTCCAAATCACCTCACTAATTGAAATTGAATTAGAGCAAACCTTTTTTGTTACGCTCTTCAAGCACCTAGCAGAAACTAAGGAAAATCTTTTCTAGAGAAAGAGCATCGTCCCGGGCTTCAAATATTTCTATAACTTTAAAATGTATTAATACTAGACTAAATAGTCCATGAAGATAAAAGCATTATGAGATGTGTATAAAGAAACAGTTTGAAGTTTCAAGAATAACAGCTTCAACCTAATAAAAAGCAAACTTTAAAAAGCAAAATTAAGAGGTACCTGGGTAGCTCCGTCGGTTAAGCTACCGACTCTTGATTTTTGGCTCAGGTCAGGATCCATGTGGGATCCAGCCCCAAGCAGGACTCCCTGCTGAATGTGGAGTCTGCTTGAGATTCTCTCTCACCCTCTCCCTCTGCCCAAGGAAAAAAAGACAGAAAGGATACATTACCAATTTCAGTGATAAAAATTGAAACATCAGTAAAGATATTAAGAAAACATTATGGAAAACATTACAATGGCAAATTTGAAAATATATGAATATATATGAAATATATGTGAAATGATTATAAACTTAGAAAAATCCACCTTAAAACTAAAATAAATTTACACAATATACACAATAATTACACATAATACTTAGTGATAAAATATTGAAAATTTTATCTTTCAGGACAGGAATCAGAAGAAAATGCTGAATTACCACCCCTTTCATGAAATTGTACTAGGCCCAGTATCCAATAAACTGGTCAAGCTTATTTGTCAATTCCAATAACTTAGTTGTAAGTTAGATTTCCTAAATACATAATCATATCATTGGTAAATAATAAGTTGTATTTCTTCTTTTTCTTTTTTAAGATGTTATCTATTCATTCATGAGAGACACAGAGAGAAAGAGAGAGAGAGAGAGAGAGGGGCAGAGATATAGGCAGAGGGAAAAGCAGGCTCCCTGCAGGGAGCCCGATATGGGAATCAGTCCAGGGACTCCAGGATCACGCCCCGGGTAGGAAGGCAGGCACTAAATCACTGAGCCACCCAGGAATCCCCATATTTCTTCTTTTTAAATATTTATATTTTTTATGTATTTTTCTTTCTTCTGTGCATTGACAAGAACTCTTGTTCCTTTTAGCCCCTTCACACTTTTCAAAACGATTCCTGCTGGAATATTTTAAGCAAATTGCAGAATTTGTTTTCAGTATGATTAAATTTAAATCCTAGAAAGTGTGGTAAAATATGATAAAATAATTTTGTATTTATTCCTCCCCCCCCCCCCGCCCCCATGGAACACTTTCATTCACTCCTTTACCCATAGAATATTATTTCATTTGATGTACAATTGACTCTTGGACAACACAGGTTTGAATTGTCAGATCCACTTATACTTGGATTCCTTTTTAGTAAATATCATACAGCTCTATAAGTGCATTTTCTCTTCCTTATGATTTTCTTTTTTTTTTTCTTCCTTATGATTTTCTTTTTTGTTTTGTTTTTTTGTTTTGTTTTGGAAGGAAGGAAAGATTTTATTGTAACTAGAATACAACTTTAAAAAAAATCCAAGTTACTATCATCGAAGGAAAGACTTACAAAAACCAACAAAGACCCAATACAAAGGGTCAAACAAATCCAGAATCTAGTTCTCAGTAAATACTAACAAAATAGATTAAACTCTAAAGGTCTGACCAAAAGAAACAGACATGGCAAAACAAATTTAAATACACACAAATATACACACGCTTTGAAAAAAAGAACAGGTCCATCTCACAAAAGCCAGCAAATGAAGGGGTGCCTGGGTAGTGAAGTCAGTTAAGAATGTGACTCCTAGGGATCCCTGAGTGGCGCAGCGGTTTGGCGCCTGCCTTTGGCCTAGGGCGTGATCCTGGAGACCCGGGATCGAATCCCACGTCGGACTCCCGGTGCATGGAGCCTGCTTCTCCCCTCTGCCTGTGTCTCTGCCTCTCTCTCTCTCTCTCTGACTATCATAAATAAATTAAAATTAAAATTAAAAAAAAAAAAGAATGTGACTCCTAGTTTCAGCTCAGGTGATGGTCTCAGGATCTTGAGACTGAATCCTGTACCATTAAAACTCTCTCTCCCACATTTCCCTGCACTCACTCATGCTCTCTCCCTTCTCTCTCTCTCAAATAAATAAATAAACATGAAAAAAAAAACCCTAGCAAATGAGAGGAATGAGGAAATGTAAGGGTGTTAATATTTTCGTCTGACATAGTAGGAAGCCAAGTGATAATACTGAAAGTAAATGAAACACAGAGTACAGGTTTAATTATATAAGACCTCAGACAAACTGTACAAATGAGGAATAGGAGGGAGCAAACTGAAGGTGAGACATAATATAAGTTAAATTATTACCTTATGTAGCAAGAGATTTTGTGTGTGTGTGTGTTTCTACATTTTATTTTTTTAATCTTTTATTTTTTATTGGTGTTCAATTTACCAACATACAGAATAACCCCCAGTGCCCGTCACCCATTCACTCCCACCTCCCCGCCCTCCTCCCCTTCTACCACTCCTAGTTCGTTTCCCAGAGTTAGCAGTCTTTACGTTCTGTCTCCCTTTCTGATATTTCCCACACATTTCTTCTCCCTTCCCTTATATTCCCTTTCACTATTATTTATATTCCCCAAATGAATGAGAACATATAATGTTTGCCCTTCTCCGACTGACTTACTTCACTCAGCTGATTTTCTTTTTTGTAAAGATTTTATTTATTCATGAGAGACACACACAGAGAGAGAGGCAGAGACACAGGCAGAGGGAGAAGCAGGCTCCATGCAGGGAGCCCGATATCGGACTTGATCCTGGGACCCTGAGATCATGCTCTGAGAAGAAGGCAAACACTCTACCTCTGAGCCACCCAGGCATCCTGATTTTTCTAATAACATTTTTTCTAGCTTACCTTATTGTAAAAATAGAAATATATAATACTTGTAACATCCAAAATATGTGCTAATTGTTTCAGTAATGCTTTGGTCCATAGTATGCTATTAAGTTTTGGGAGTTAAAAGTTATACACACATCTTCAATTGGGTGGGTCCAATTAGTGTTCCTAATCCGGTGTTGTTCTAGGGCCAGCTGTATTTCTTTTTGTGTGTATTCTTGTGCAAAATATGTGTGATGCAGTTTTTTTAAATTTTTTAAAATTATTTATTTATGATAGTCATACAGAGAGAGAGAGAGAGAGAGAGGCAGAGACATAGGCAGAGGGAGAATCAGGCTCCATGCACCGGGAGCCTGACGTGGGACTCGATACGGGGTCTCCAGGATCGCGCCCTGGGCCAAAGGCAAGCGCCAAACCGCTGCGCCACCCAGAGATCCCCCTGTGATGCAGTTTTGCATGAATTTTTACACTCTGCATCCAGTAGTATGTCTTTAAAGTTCATGTTTTTCAGCATACATCTAATCTATATTATAGAACTCATCCACAACATCTTATCTATTTACTCTTCCATGACAGACACCCAGTTTTCCATTGACAATTATAAGGTGATAGTTCTCTATACTCCTATACAAATGAATGAGAATTTATTTAGGACATATATCTGAGGAGTGCATTTGTTGGTTTACAGCATATTCATATACTTACAAATAATAGCTACTTTAACCTTTTGGGAAAATGCTGGACTATTTTCAAAAGGCTTTGCATCATTGTACATTCCCATTCACAGTGTATGATGGTTCTGACTTCTCCACTTCCAATTCTTTTATTATCTAGTTGTTTTGTTTTGGGTATAGCCAATCTGGTGAATGTGAAGTGCTATCTCATTGTGGTTCTGATTTACATTTTCCTAACATCTAATAACACTGACCATCTTTTTATGTGTTTATTGGCCATCTGTATATCTTCTTGAAAAAATGTCTATTCAAATCCTTTGGACCATTGTTTAATTGTCTTTTTATTACTGAATTTTAAGTACTTTATATATTCTACTTACAACTTGCTTATCAGATATACAATTTCATATATGATATGAAAACAAATATGTTTTTCCATTCTGTGGATGTCTTTCCACTTTATTGATGGCATTTTTTGATACACAAAAGTTTATAATTTTGGTGAAGTCCAATAAACCTATTTTTTATTGTTGTGCCTTATGCTTTCATGTCACGTTCAAGAAACTATTGCCTGGGGTGCCTGGGTGGTACAGTCAGTTGAGAATCTGACTCTTGGTCTCAGCTCAGGTTGTAATCTTGAGGTTGTGAGATTGAGCCCCATATGGAGCTCCATGCTAGGCATGGAGTCTGCTTAAGACTCTCTTTCCTTCTGCCCCTTCCCTTGTGCTCTCTCACTCTCTAAAATAAACAAATATATTTTTATTTTAAAGAAAGAGAAAAACCATTGCCTAATCCAAGGTCATGAAGATTTTGCCTGTTTTCATCTAAAAGTTTTATAATTTTTAGTTCTTACATTCAGATCCTTGATCCATCTTGGGTTAGTTTTTGTATATTGTGTGTGGTAGGACATGCAATTTCTTTTGCACGTGCATATCCAGTTGTCTCAGCACCATTTGTTGAAGAGACTGTTCTTTGGCCACTGAATTATCTTGGCACCTGAACTGGATTTTTTAATTCATTTATTGTGTCCTACATTGAATAAACATCCTTAATTATGAAGAAATTAATTTAACAGAATTTGTCTTAATTTCTGTGCTTTTGAAATTCCCAAGTTTCAATAATATTAACTTGCATTTTTAATTTTTTAATTTTTTGAGCTAAGACCAGCTTTATTTTTTTAATTTAAATTCAATTAGCCAACATATAGTACATACTTAGCTTCAGAAGCACTGTTCAATAATTTATCAGTTGTGTATAACACTCAGTGCTCATCACATCATATGCCCTTCTTAATGCCCATCACCAGATTACCTCATCTTCCCACCCACCTCCCCTTATCTTGCATTTTAAAAATTAACTTTCTTGGGGTACCTTGTTGGCTCAGTCAGTTAAGCATCTGACTCTTGATTTTGGCTCATATAAAAAACTCGGGGTTGTGAGATAGAGCTCTGCATTGGGCTCCCTGCTGAGTATAGAGCCTGCCTAAGATTCTCTCTTGGGGCAGCTGGATGGCTCAGTCAGTTAAGCAGCTGACTGGATTTTGGCTCAGGTTGTGATCTCAGGGTCCTGGGATGAGCCCCACTTCTGGCTCTGCACTCAATGAGGAGTCTGCTTATCCCCCTCCCTCTGCTCCTCCTCACTCTCTCTCTCTCTCCAACTCTCTCAAATAAATAAAATCTTTAAAAAAAGATTCTCTCTCCCTTTCTCTCTGTCCCCCCCCCAATTTTTAAAAGAAATTTTTAAAAATAAAAATTAACTTTCTAATTTATTCTTTATATTTAGATACTTTAATCCTTTTAGAGTCTACCTATGTATATGATATTAGAGGAGCATCCACTTTATTTTTCTACATATACAAAAGAAACAGAATAGAGGTATTTATGGGTAGAAAATTCCATAATTTAAATGTCAACTACCATAGTGATCTACAAAAGCGGTGCAAACTCAATTAGATACTAGCTTTTTTCCCAGAAGTTTTCTGGATGCAATGGTTATGAAAACTTTGTAAAGAAGTAAAGGGCTAAGAATAGTAAAGATAATGTGAAGAGAGCAAAATAGAGGACTTACTTTATTACATATTAAATCATTGTAAAGCAACGATATTTAAGAAAGTGTGATATTTGCTTAAAGATAGGTAAATAAGGAAGAATAGAGTCCAGATCAAAGCAGACAGTCTTATTTGGTTTGTGAAAAGGAGACACTGCAATAGAAAGAGAGAAAGAGAGAGAGAGAGAGGTATTTTAGATATATTTCTCCATCATTTTGATATCCATATAGGGGAAAAATATATTTACATCTACTTCATAGAATCTACAAACATAACTTCCATAAGGACTGCAGATCTAATTTTGAGAAGTAAAACAATGAAGCTTTTAAGAATAAAACTTAAGAGAGCATGAATAGAGGAACAAAAGAGAACCCAAAGAGCACCCACTGCTAAAATAAATAAATAAATAACTACATTGGACTATTTTAAAATTAAGAACCTCTCTGCACTAAGGCACCATTAAGATAATGAAAAAGGTAATCCCTAAATTGGCAGAATCTGTACGTCATATATAAAAGACTTAGATACAGAATATCTAAGATTTACAAAAGACTTAGATACAGAATATATACAGAATATACACATTCTTGAATCATTCAGAAAACACCAAATAGAAAAAATGTATTAAAAAAAACCTGAGGGATCCCTGGGTGGCGCAGCGGTTTGGCGCCTGCCTTTGGCCCAGGGCGCGATCCTGGAGACCCGGGATCGAATCCCGCATCGGGCTCCCGGTGCATGGAGCCTGCTTCTCCCTCTGCCTGTGTCTCTGCCTCTCTCTCTCTCTCTCTCTCTGTGACTATCATAAATAAATAAAATAAAATAAAATAAATAAAATAAAAATAAAAAAATTAAAAAAAAACTGAACAGGAGGTTCAGAAAAGAGGATATCAAAATGTCCAATAATCATGTGAAAAGACATTCAGCTTCATAGCTATTTTAAAAACACAACTTAAACTATTTTGAAATTCTTTTTAAATATTTTATTTATTTATTCATGAGAAACACAGATTGAGAGAGAGGCAGAGACAGAGGCAGAGGGAGAAGCAGGCTCCATGCAGGGATCCTGATGCGGGACTAAATCCCAGGACCGCAGGACCATGTCCTGAGCCAAAGGCAGATACTCAACCACTGAGCCATCCAGGCATCCCTATTTTGAAATTCTACCACATTCCAACCAGAAGGGCAAAATTAAAAAGAAAGAATAAAAGAAAAGTTGACAAAGATGTAAATACTTGTATCCTGCAGATAGGAATGTAGTCTGATATAACCACTTTGGAATAAGGTTTTGCAATAACTATTAAAGGTGAGTAGCTCTAGTACTACTACTAAAGTAGTTATTAAAATTACCCTATAACCTTTTCATTAGAAATATTCCCAAAAGAAATAGATCCATATATTCAGCAACATACATGTCCTTTTATGCTCATACCAGCACTACTTTTAATAGCCAAGGACAGGACCATCTACAACCAAGTGTATAATTAGTGTATAATTATTTTATACACTAAAATAATACACAGCAATGATAGTGAATCAATTACATTCACCCTCACCCCCAACAGTATGGATGAATGTCATGGACATAATGTTGAGCGAGTGAAGCCAACACAAAACTATACATATCTTATGAGTCTATATACAGTATAAAAACAACAAAACAGGGATCCCTGGGTGGCGCAGCGGTTTGGCGCCTGCCTTTGGCCCAGGGCACGATCCTGGAGAGGCAGGATCGAATCCCACGTTGGGCTCCCGGTGCATGGAGCCTGCTTCTCCCTCTGCCTGTGTCTCTGCCTCTCTCTCTCTCTCTCTCTCTCTCTCTCTCTCTGTGTGTGTGACTATCATAAATTTAAAAAACCCACAAAACAAATCTGTGCTATTATAAATTATAGTGGCTACTTTGTGAAGGTGGAGGGCAATGATTTGAGTGAGGCATGAGGTGATAGGCTAGTGCAGGTCTACAAATGTGCAAGAATTTTATTAGGGGAAATGACTGTGAGAGAAAATGGAAAGTGAGCAGAAGAGGCTGGAATAACTGCCAGACTAGGATATAAGTCTAACATTGAGTAAAGGACAGGGAAGGAAGATTGGGTGGAATGACTGTAGATGTCTACCTAGCTAATCTTAGAAAAGTTAGTCAAGTTCATTGGAAGTCCTAGAGACAATGTTATCTGCCTGACAGAGGAGTCCCACATTCTAGGAATGGGCCTATATTAGAATCCTTGCTGCACTTAGTTACTGACCAGCAGTGGTACTTGGGACATTTGGCTTCAGTGCAAATACAGCAATGATCTTAAAACACAGCAACTGGAACCCTTTGGTCACTTGCATTAGGATATTTGTGAAGTGCATACTCATGGCTATCACAGGTGTTAGTTTGGTTTCTTAGTTAGGTTCTGGTTATTTGACTGTTGAAAATTAACCTATGATCTGCATTTTTTACATGCATTTATACTTCCATGATAAATTTAAAAATATGTAGTCCTATTCATATATTAGAAAACTCAATACTGTAAAGCTGCTCCCATGAATGAGCTATATATTTAGCAAAAATCTAAAGAGATTGTGTGTGTGTGTGTGTGTGTGTGTAAAGTAAAAAGCTGATTTTAATATATATTTTTAACTTTAAAGCAATCTCTAGGGATGCCTGGGTGGCTCAGTGGTTGAGTGTTTGCCTTTGTCTCAGAGTGTGACCCTGGGGTTGCAGGATTTAGTCCCACCTCCGGCTCCCTGCATGGAGCCTGCTTCTCCCTCTGCCTGTGTCTCTGCCTCTCTCTCTCTCTTTCTCATAAATAAGTAAAATCTTTCTTTAAAAAGTCTCTACACCCAACATGGGACTCGAATTCACAACCCCAAGGTCAAGAGTCACATGCTCTATCAACTGAGCCAGCCAGATGCACATGATTCTATAATTTATAAGGAAAAGTAACAGTTAATAATAACCAAGACCATCTAAAAGAAAATAGAAAGGGGTGGATTTATACTACAAGATATCAAGACCTTTTATGAGTTTACAATAATAAAACGGTGTATTACATATGCAACAATATATGAATAGATGAGAAGTAGACAATACAAGGTTCAGAAGCAGATTCAAACATGTCCAGTCCCTTGATATATGACAAAGATGACAAGAATAATGAGGAAAGTACACTCTTTTCAAGAAGTGAGGCTAGGTCCTTGTATAGTCATATGGAAAAATAATCTTGATCTGTATACAAACACCAATATGAAATGAAATGTGGATCTTAAAAGATTTTTAAAAGAGCTACTAAAATATCTTCATAAAAAAATAAGGGGTGCCTGGGTAGCTTAGTCGGTTAAGTGTCTGCCTTCGGTGCAGGTCATGATCTCAATGTCCTGAGACCGAGCCCCACATTGGGCTCCCCACTCAGTGTGTGTGTGGGGAGTCTGCTTATTCCTTTCCCTCTGCCCCTCCCCTCCCCTCTACTCATGCTCTTTCTCACTCTCTCCTCTCTCTCAAGTAAATAAAAAAATTTTAATTTTTTAAAATAATAAACACATTAAATATCTTCATGACTTTGTGATAGGCAAACATTTCTAAAAATCACTAAAAAAAAACTATGTAAAACTTAAAGCATGATTGTTCATTGAAAGGTACCATAAGGAAAGATTTTCAGGACAATATTAAGAAATCCTGTAAATCCAAGAATAAGACTGACAGCTCAAGAGAAAAGTCCACAAATCACTTGAACACATAGTGCATAAAGGAGGATATACAGATGTACAATAAGCCTTTAAATAGGTCCTCAATTTGCTCAACTGCATTCGTTATCAGTAATAATGGGAAACCTCAGTGAGATACCACTCTCCACATACCAACATGACCAAAACAACTTTTTTTTTTAATTTTTTATTTATTTATGATAGTCACAGAGAGAGAAAGAGAGAGAGGCAGAGACATAGGCAGAGGGAGAAGCAGGCTCCATGCACCGGGAGCCCGATGTGGGATTCGATCCCGGGTCTCCAGGATCGCGCCCTGGGCCAAAGGCAGGCGCCAAACCGCTGCGCCACCCAGAGATCCCCACCAAAACAACTTTTTAATTTAAAAATTAAAACAAAAAAAAAAACAAAAAACAAAAAAAACAAAAAAAAATTAAAACATATGACACTACAAAGCATTAGCAAGGATATGGAGCAACTATAACTTTTATCACTTTGCTTGTGAGAGTATAAGTTAGTTCAATCACTTGGAGAGTGTTTGGCAGTTTCTGCTAGAATTAGATATTTGTATCCTCCATGACTTAAGAATTCCATTTCCGGGAAGCAGAAAAATAAGCACACTATATATACACATCCCAAAATACATATATTTGGCCCTTAGGATGTAGTTTGCCTACCTCTGCTCTGCAGTAACAAAATAAGTTAATGATTGCTTATAAACAGCAATATGGTTCAATCTTAAAAACAGAATACTGAGCAAAATTAGTGGGTCACAAAAGAATATATACAATAGGGACCCCTGGGTGGCTCAGTGATAGAGCGTCTGCCTTCAGCTCAGGGCGTGATCTTGTATTCCCAGGATAAAAATCCACATCTGGCTCCTCACAGGGAGCCTGCATCTCCCTCTACGTATGTCTATACCTTTCTCTGTGTGTCTCTGATGAATAAATAATTTTTTTAAAAAAAGAATATATACAATATAATTCCATTTATGTAAAGACAAAAGGAAAAGCAGTCAATGGTGATAGAAGTTAGGAAAGTGCATTTGAGACAGGGGTAGTCACTGAAAAGCAGGAGCAGAAATGATTTGTTGGGGTACCTGTGTGGCTCAGTGGTTGAGCATCTGCCTTTGGCTCAGGTTGTGATCCCAGGGTCTTGGGATCGAGTCCCGCATGGGGCTCCCCACAGGAAGCCTGTTTCTCCCTCTGTGTCTCTCTGTGTGTGTGTGTGTGTGTGTCTCATGAATAAGTAAATAAAATCTTTATTTTTAAATATTTTATTTATTTATTCATGAGACACACACACACATACACACAGAGGCAGAGACACAAGCAGAGGGAGATAAAATCTTTATTTTAAAAAATGGTTTGGGGGATCCCTGGGTGGTTCAGCGGTTTGGTGCCTGCCTTTGGCCCAGGGTGCGATCCTGGGGTCCTGAGATCAAGTCCTGTATCAGGCTCCCTGCATGGGGCCTGCTTCTCCCTCTGCCTGTGTCTCTGCCTCTCTTTCTCTCTCTCTCTCTCATGAATAAATAAATCTTTAAAAAAATAAATAAATAATTTAAAAAATGGTTTGTTGTGTCCGTCCAAGCCTACTGATGGTAATACTCTTGCCTATGGATGCCTGAGGCACTGGCCCAGGCTCTGTATTACTTGTGTAGAGCCCCACAGACATTTCCCCCACTGGGGCCAATGTTGTGCCTGGATCAGCCCTTGTTGGTTCTTATTATCATCACAGAACACACTTCAGCAAAACAAAACAAAACAAAAAACCAAACAAACAAACAAAAAAAACAGGAATAAAATGTGCAACTCACATGTTCTGGAGGGAACATGGCATAGCCAAGGGCCACACGGTGAGGTCAAAGAGACAGAAAGAACAAGCTCACACCTGAGGCTCTACCTTCAAGGGTGGGATGTCTGGGATTTTACATGGGTCCACTCATTGTTGGCTAATTTCAAACCTACAAGTGCAATTAGAGGCTGGGAAAGTGGAGACCAGGTCACCTAAGTAGTCAGCTATTTAGGTCACCAATGGTTTCTGAAAAGGTAAATTCATGGAAATAGATGGCCTAGTTCCTTACCCGGTTGTTTTGCTAGAAACTGTGTCATATTGCTGGAAATCTGTCTATTCAAAATGAATCTTTTTAAATGAATGCCTCAGTAATCAATAGCTTAATGTCAGGCACTTACACTACAGGGTTCAATATTAGTCAGTGTCCCATCAGGAAATCTGTGTCACAATGACTTTAGAGATGAGGTAATTTTAAAATAGGACCTTACACCAATGTGGAAGGAGATATCAGAGTTTGTAGTAATTCTGAGAATCCAGGCACATCCAGCTACTGAAACAGAATGGTTAACAGGGAGCATGGTATAAGACCAGTCAACTCTGCAAACATGAACCCAATTGCTACAATTCTTTTTTTTTTTTTTTTTTAAATAAGAGCACAAGCAATGGTGGATGGATGCCATGAGGGAGAATAAAACATTTTATAAGGTCCACATACAGTGCTTTTGGCAGAAGCACTGCTGCAGGAAAGGCAACCCCTTATCTAGAGCAACTTTTCTCCCATGAAAGCAATGTGTTGTCCCTTCTATGGTGGAAATAGTCTTGTGTAACCAAATTCCTAGCAGGGAGCTGTGTAGTTCTCTATGGAGAAGAGTACCGAATTTTTCCCTTCTCATTCAACTGATCACAGAGAACTCCTCATGAGGCCACAGGCATGGCTTGAGATGGGAGTCATGGTAGCAGGAACCAGAGTATGGCAATGAGTCACTTATTCATCCAACTTTTTGTGACTTCTGTCCAAACCCAGTCTCATCAGTCACTTCCACTTGATGTTTAAGTGCTACTGGTATACTCAAATTTATGATATCATTGCATGGTAATTTTCTGGCTCGTGGTCAAATATTTAGTTTTAACTAGGGATCAAAAAAGCCAGAGGTTGTTTTTCAGGAGTAACATCATCTACAGAGAATGGCATAACTTTGCTCCCAAACCCCAAATATGTTATGTATGCTGTGATATCCAAGCAGTGTCCATACCTGTCATAGACACTTCATACATAATCAGATATATCTGGGGTCATAAAATCATTTCTATAAAGAGCCAGGTAGTAAATATTTTAGGCTTTGCACAGATCTATCACAACTACTCAACTCTGCCATAGTAGCCTGAAAGCACCATAGACAGTATGTAACGAGTGGTCATGCCTATGTTTCAGCAAAATTTTACAAACACAAGTGGTGGGATGCATAGGTGGCTCAGCGGTTGGGCGTCTGCCTTTGGCTGGGCGTGTGATCCTGAAGTGCCAGTATCGAGTCCCACATTGGCCTCTCTGCCTGCTTCTCCCTCTGCCCGTGTCTCTGTCTCTCTCTCATGAAAAAATAAATAAAATTAAAAACAAAGCAAAACAAAAACAAGTGGCAGACACATTTGGCCGTTGGACCATAGTTTGCCAATTCCTAGACTAAAGTGTGAGTGAAGATTGGGAAGCTGGAGTAGCTCTGACCTGGGGACATAAAAGTTTATCAATAATCCTACCAGATGAAACCAAACCAAACTTCCTTGGAAGATTTTTATGAACAGGTAGAGAAAAAAAAAAAAAGGCACGTTAGCCCCATGGTTGCCTATCAGGTGCCAGCAGATGTGTTAATTTGCTCCAGTAAAACCTCATCTGAAGCTGTGATGTGATGTCAAGTCCTAATTAAATTTACAATAATCCCATATCATTCCCCAAGATTCACCTGTCTCCTGCACAAATCAAATGAGTACACTGAAGAGGGATACGATAGAAAACACGACTCCTATGACTTTCAAGATACTGCTAATGGCACTAATCACTAGAACTCCTTAAAGAATACGGTATTGCTTTTGGTTTTCTATTCTTTTTTTTAAAGATTTTTATTTATTCATGAGAGACAGAGAGAGGCAGAGGCAGAGGGAGAGCAGAGCAGGGAGCCCATCCAATACAGGACTCAATCCCAGGACCTGAGCCAAAGGCAGATGCTTAACCAACTGAGCCACTCAGGCACACTTTTGGTTTTCTATTTGGGTACATAAAAATAGAAAGGCAGTTAGTGTTTATTTGTCCTTTCTTATCAAAATAGCCCTTGTTTCATGGGTGAAGGAACCAATGTGAGAATTCTGCTAGTAGTTGGGTATTTCTATTGCCACTCTGCTTTTTGGAACTTGGAAAATAACCATACAATGGGTGCAAGCATCCATTCAGACCACCATATAGGGACCTGAGCAAAAGCATCCCATTAATTATTCATTGTTTGTAAGCCCCACTACTAATTGCTGGGCACAATGCATTTGAGGTTCCAGGAGTTAATGTCATCTTGTGTCTGGTCATCCCTTATATTCTGGTTATTTCCACTTACCTAATGTACAACCTCCATAAAATATAGCTATCACTTTGAGGAAGTCTAGAACAATTTGTGGTATAGTTTTGGCAGTATATCAGACTCTTTCAAGAGGACCCAGCCTGACCTTTAAGATACTCTGGAAATGGGGGATCCCTGGGTGGCGCAGCGGTTTGGCGCCTGCCTTTGGCCCAGGGCGTGATCCTGGAGACCCGGGATCGAATCCCACGTCGGGCTCCCGGTGCATGGAGCCTGCTTCTCCCTCTGCCTGTGTCTCTGCCTCTCTCTCTCTGTGTGTGTGTGACTATCATAAATAAATAAAAAATTAAAAAAAAAAGATACTCTGGAAATGGGAATGGACTCATGGAATTGGCCACACTCTCATGTTAACTCAGATCAGAATAAGAAAAGCTCACCAGAGGATCTAGTTTCCTGCCAGGAAACCATCTTGGGGGAAATCATTACAGGTTCTTCAGGCAAAAGGGGAGTATGTCAGAGCAGAGTAAAATGCTTCCTCCTAATGGCAAAGGAGACTCACCTATATAGAAGTCAAAGGCCTCAGCTTTGTTGAAATCCGTCCATATATTCCTGCCTCAATTTCTCAGGCTTCTATTCCTTCCCTTTGATGCCCTATAATAGAATCTACAAGGTTGTAAATAGATGTGTTATCAGTCAGCTGCTGACTGAATTTGACTTTGGGTTCTCTTTTTATTAAAAGTATTAATATGCAGCCAAGTTCAAGATGAAGATAGGAAAATCCCCCAGAGGCCAGAGTGTGAGCCCATGGTGTCAAGTGGGAGTTGAAACTGAATGGCCTACAATAGCCAATGGAACTGGATACAGTTAGAGGTTTGATCTTTGGTGTAGATGGGAGTCAAGGTCAGAGGAATGCATACAGGGACAGAGTAGTAAACTACCCAAAATTACAAATCAAAGACTAGTTCTTTCACTAGTTGTGAAGAAACAGTCCCTATGGTTACATCATCTTTGGACCAACCTAAAGAACAAGATCAACCAGAAGGGCAGATACAAGAATCAAAAGGAACGCATTCTGAAATACTGACTGAACCCGGTTTAAGTTCTGCTCTACTTGTGGTCTTTCCAGCTATGGGATACAAATCTTTCTAGCTTAACACAGGGACCAGGAGGCATTTTCTGTAAAGGGCCAGAAAGTATTTTAGGTTTTGTGGGCCAATGTTTGTCCCAAGTACTAAATTCTGTCACTGCAACTGAGAAAACAGCCAGAGATACATAATTGAATGGGCAGTAATAAAGCTTTAAGAGCAGTGGGCCACATTTGGCCCACTGGCATAGCTTGCTAACTTTTGGTTTAACCCACTAAACTACAAATTACCTTGAGAGTTGATGGGCTACCCTGGTACCTACTAAACAAAACTAAACATGAAGGGAATAGGATTTCCCACATCTAATGCAATTTGAGATAGCATGTGAAGGTGGGGTCCAAAAGTCAACTTTGGAAACCTGCCTTCACATTATATTATATTCATCCTTTGCTGAGTAAAGCCCATTAACTACAGAACCATTAAACATTAGTGAAATGATGAAGTAGGAAATGGTATTCAAACTTGCTCAAAAGCTTGTTCCCAACATGCTAGATGCTCCCTTATGTTTATCTTTTCCTTAGGAAATCTGTTAAATTTTACCTCAAAACATATGAACTTTTATTCTCCATCTTCAAGATTTGCCCACTTGGCTACCTGGTAAACAATTTTCTCATCATTCCTTTTCTCCCACAGCTCAAGGTTCTCTGGGCCACAGTGTCTGGAAAGACCCAGCTACTTCCCTAATCAGACCAAGCACTGGAAAGGACCAGCCCGTACTCTGGGATATTTATACACCTAGAAATGAAGTCTGATAATAACGAGGATAAATTTCCAGTGTTGGAATTATACTAGAACCTTCTAGTATAATTGGATTAGTATAACATGGATTTATGCTTAAACTTAAAATACATTAGTTAAAGGTATATAATTACTAATGTATCTGTCTTTGAATGACCATGGAAACTTGTTTCTTCTTACAACTGATTTCCAGAGTTCTGCTCCTTAATTTTGGTCTTTTATGCCACATGATAGGATTTCTTACTACATAAGGGTATGTTCTCAGAAACTTTTAAAATCATATTTTACATAGTTTACTGCTACTGTAAAATAACAGTATTTTACTATAAAACCGATGCTCAATAAAAACTCTGAATTAAATATGTAAAAATCCCTGAAAATCTTGCCACTGTTTATATATTCCTTCACATGACTGAATGCATTAACACATTCAGACACACGTTTAAGATATTTGACATCCCTAAACTACCTTAAACTGTTACCTTCTTGTCTCAAGTCTTAGCCATGATTTTAATTAATGTTACTGCACGTTTATCAAGTTATATAAATTCCTATCACTAAACATATTTCCACTTTTTAAAATTTAGTTAACAGCATTAACGTGCTACTGAATGTGCTATTTGAATCTCCTAATCATGAATTCTTATTCTATCACCTCCAGATCAAAGGGATTCCACATTCTGTATTTTGATATGTAACTGATCAACTTCAAAAAGCAATTAACTGGGGCACCTGGGTGGCTCACTTAAGCATCCAACTCTTGATTTCAGCTAGGTCATGATGTCAGGGTCATAAGATCAAGCCCAGTGTCAGGCTCCGCACTGAGTGTGGAGCCTGCTTGGGACTCTACACAAACAAACCAAAAAGCAATTATTCAATCCACTGCTAGGAAAAAGTGTGAAAGTCAGTCATGCTCAGTAATCAATGTGCTTGATAAAATTACCAAATTCCAACAGATAATTGTTTCCCCTTTCTCAGGCTGGGGAGAGGAAGAAATAAGAGGGTAGAGAGAGCCTGACAACAATAATTTACTTCAGTCTCTCTACCTAAGAAATTTTTATGAAAGTAATGCTAAAATCCTTAAAAAGCAATCACATCAAAATCTGGATGGAAAGGTGGAGAATGACCAATGATCAACCAATGATCAATTCACCATTTACTAAGAAATGTTTGTCATTAGTATAACTTTGTGACACTTAAACTCCTGCCTTGACATTCTTGAGAATAAAAATCAATAGTGTAACGGCTTATTGTAGGATTAGCAATCAATTTTTCAATCTATGCTGTCACAAAAAGATAACTATCTGGTGTTCCACTGATTGTATGCAGTCTAAGTTCAAAGTCCAAGATGATAAGACCCAACTTGATAAGAAGCTGGGGAAGACAGGAGCTCATCACAACAAAGTAATGCCAGATTACTATGACAGATTGCAGTACTGAGTAGTTTTCTCACATTTCAAGTGTGTCTCCCTGAATTAATTTTACTAAGGCCACATTTAGGTTACCAGTTCTGAATACAATTTTTTTATGAAATTCCAGAGGTGATCTCAACACTATTTTCAAGTCTACATTTTCCTTACTTATTAACAAATATTGAGCACTTCCCAAGTACCTGGCAATGTTAAGACTATGTAGGTTCAGAACAAGTCTCTGCATTTATGGAGCTTACATTCTAATGGGCATTCTAGTATGTCCATTATATTTTTATATAAGGCCTGATAAAACTCATACTTTCCAAAGCCTCTCCCCTGAGTAGTATTTAATAAAGGTCAAAGTTCAAACTGGACCTTACTATGCCACTTACAAGTGTTCTCTGCTGTGTGGCCTCCTATTGGGATATGTTAACCTGTGGCTCAAACACTGACTTTCATGAAACAAAAGATTTTTCCTTTTGAACTTCATGTTGGAAGAATTCACATGACACTTGAGTTTTCTTTAAAAAAAATCATTTTATAGAACTATTTTCCTGTGTGGACTCTATGATGTTCTTACCACTCCTGTTACTTTTATAGGATTTATCACCAGCATGGATTCTGTGATGAATGGTAAGATTTGATCGCCAGCTGAAGCTCTTACCACATGTCTCACACTTGTAAGGTTTCTCTCCTGTGTGAACTCTCTGATGAGATTGTAGCTGTGAAGAGCGACTGAAGACCTTCCCACACACGTCACACTTGTATGGTTTCTCTCCAGTGTGGACACTCTGATGAAGCTGAAGACTCGAGGCCTGACTGAAGTGCTTACCACACTCCCCACACTTGTAGGGTTTCTCTCCTGTGTGGACCCTCTGATGCATGTCAAGATTCAAGCTCCACTTGAAGCCCTTCCCGCACTCCTCACATTTGTACGGCTTTTCTCCTGTGTGGACTTTTTGATGGGCTTGAAGGTGTGAACTGCGACCAAAGCTCTTCCCACACTCTTCACATTTGAATGGTTTCTCTCCACTGTGGACTCTCTGATGGGCCAGAAGATTTGAGGCCTGCCTGAATACTTTCCCACACTCCTCACAATTATATGGTTTCTCTCCTGTGTGGATTCTGCAATGAATTTTGAGATCTGCTCGACGACTGAATCCCTTTCCACACTCTTCACATTTGTATGGCTTCTCACCAGTGTGGATCAGCTGGTGAATCTGAAGTCGGGAACTCTGATTGAAGCCCTGCCCACACTCCTCACACTTGTAAGGTTTCTCTATGCTGTGCGCCTTCAGATGGATTTGAAGATATGAACTCTGACTGAAGCCCTTCCCACATACCTCACATTTATAGGGTTTCTCCCCTGTGTGGACTACTAGATGAACTTGATAATGGGAGTTCCTCCTGAAGCTCTTCCCACACTCATCGCATTTGTATGGTTTCTCTCCTGTGTGGACTCTCTGATGTGCCTGAAGATTTGAACTCAGAGTAAAGCCTTTACCACACACATTACATATGTAGGATTTCTCTCCAGTATGAACACCCTGATGGGCCTGAAGACTTGAAGGTCGACTAAAGCCTTTACCACACTCCTCACATTTGTACGGTTTTTCTCCTGTGTGTACCCTCTGGTGAATGTATAGATTTGAGCTACAAATGAAGCCCTTCCCACATTCTTCACATTTATATGGTTTCTCTCCTGTATGGACTCTCTGGTGGGACTGAAGATGTGAATTCCGACTGAAGCTTTTACCACATGCATCACATCTGAATGGTTTCTCCCCAGTGTGGACCCTCTGATGGTCCTGAAGATGAGAGGCTTGACTGAAGGCCCTCCCACATTCCTCACAATTATAAGGTTTCTCTCCTGTGTGGACTTTGCAATGAACAGTAAGTGCTGATCTACGAACAAAGCCTTTCCCACACTCCTCACATTTGAAAGGCTTCTCTACAGTGTGGACTTTCTGATGGGTTTGTAGAAGTGAGCTCTGACTGAATTCCTCACCACACTCACCACACTTATGGCCTTTCTCTCCCATGTGAACTCTCTGATGAATACGAAGAACTGAGCTATAACGGAAGCCTTTTCCACACTCACTACACATATGGGACTTTGCTTTTGAGTGTAACTGCTGATGAAGATCAAAGGTGGAGAGATCACTGAAGGTTTTTTCACATTCATTACACTGGTAAGGTTTTTGTCTCATGTGGATCATACTCTCCTGGTCTAATGCTGAAACCTTCATGCTGCCTTTCTGACAATCATCATGGCTGTAAGATTTGTCACTTCTGTGTATCCCATGATCAAGGTGATGTGAAATCCAACTGACAACATCAATATTCTGTTTACACCGACACAGCTTATTTTTCATGGAAATCTGCTGATATCTATTCCGGTAACTCTGTGATTCAGTCAAAGTTTTCCTCCATGAGTCCTGGACTCTCAAAATTGCAAAGTCTGAGTTTTCAGTACGATTAGGACCATCCACTTTACAATTTAGCCCACAGTTCTCCTCCTCAGAAATCTGAATAGAGAGTTCTGCCCCAAGCTGGCAGGGGGAATCACCTTGTTTGTGAAACTCAGAACTATTTATCATGGAGTTTTGACATCTGGTTAGGTCATTTGCAATGTGTTGCCAGATTTGCCAGCAGGACAGCTCTTCATGTGGTCCTTTGTCTTGAAAATTCCTCAGCTCATCCTGATTGTTTCCTCCTATAGGGACAGAATTCAGAGATGTGGACAACCAAAAACTTTGTTCAAAGAGTCAAGATTTCACACTTAGGACACAGTATGAGAATTTAATGAACCTCAGGATGATTCAGCTTCTTTTCCACCACATGTGAAATACTCTGGCTTAAATACTGATAGAAACCAAGAGGTAGGGCAGCCCCAGTGGCGCAGCGGTTTAGCGCTGCCTGCAGCCCAGGGCGTGATCCTGGAGACCCAGGATCGAGTCCCACATCGGGCTCTCTGCATGGAGCTTGCTTCTCCCTCTGCCTGTGTGTGTCTGCGCCTCTCTCTCTGTGTCTCTATGAATAAATAAAAACCTTTAAAAAAAAAAAAAGAAACCAAGAGGTAGTCCATTAAACTCCCAACCACAGAGCATTAATGAAATCCATCTGAAACAAAAATTAGTGCCATCTGACATACCATTTTAAGTCATTTTTCAAAAATCATGTCTTTCCTACCACAGTACAAAATCAGTAAGGACAAGAATTTTGCAGTGTTGACACCTTTTCAGCTTTTAACATGCCTAGCAGTTAGTAGGTGCTCAAAAAGTGCATGCATAGATGAAACCCAGTGTGATGTCTGAGAATATCTAGAATTCTAAATCCCAGTTTAAGTGTAAACAAATCAGAGTAGCAAAAGTGTTTGCAAGTAAGGTATCTGAACTAGGACAAGGACGGGAGAATACAGTTTGCTAAAGAAGCCAAAAGGTTGCATCAGAGGCAGCAGTACACCAAGGGGGTATTGATGAGAAAATTAAGGGTGCTAAAGAAATAAAAGCATGAAGACCTGTGTACTAGATCCTTCTGAGGGTTTTGTAAGGTCTAAATATCCTCAACTCCCCAATAGGAGTCAAATTTAGAAGCCAGGGAAGAATGCTGTCTCTTTGAAAATAGTGTGGAAAATTTTGGGATATAGATATACAGGCCGTCAACAAGAATGACTTTCAAAGTGAAGAATGCAGTTTATTAGTGAGCTGGGAAATAAATTCCATAGCTTATAATATTTAGAAGAAACAGACTAGAAACTAATGATTAGTGAATCATTACAAGCAGTAAAGCTGTCATTATATGAAATGCCTTCAAAAGTCGTATATTTGAATCTATACACAAACACAATGCCTGAAGTAACAATGTAAATTATACATGTGGATTTTGTAAGAAGCAAATGGGATGCAGGTGGGCAAATCTTTTAAGGGAAAGGCTAACTCACAAGCTGGCTATTTTCTGAGACCTTTTCATTCCCTGACAGAGGTATGGAAACTGAATTTCTTCTCTTCTCTGAGGGAGCTGCCTAATAAAAGGGGACAGAAGAATCCACAATCAAAAAAAATTTCCACCCCAAATGAATATGCTCTGCTACTAATGGAAAGCCACAGGGGAAGAATGGTGTTCATTTTGGTTATAAAAACAATGCCAGGGGATCCTTGGGTGGCTCAGAGGTTTGGCGCCTGCCTTTGGCCCAGGGCGCAATCCTGGAGTCCCGGGATAGAGTCCCACGTCAGGCTCCCTGCATGGAGCCTGCTTCTCCTTCTGCCTGTGTCTCTGCCTCTCTCTCTCTCTGTCTATCATGAATAAATAATAAAAATAAAATCTTAAAAAAAAAAAAAACAAACAATGCCAGAGGTTCTATACTGGTCTCTGGATGAGCTGGTATAGACCAACTTGTACAGAAAGGCGAACACACACACACACACACACACACACACACACACCACAGGCATTTGAGAAACTAGAATTAGGTTAGAAATTCATTTAAAGACAAAAAATATTTTGCAATATCCTTTATTCACATCAATCTGTTCACTACCTATTAGTTATTTCTGTGGAGGGTAGGTTTTCCTATACATAAACTCATTCATGTTTACTCAACAAATATTTACAGAGCCCCTGTCATGAATGAACCAGGACTATTCTAAGCACTGAGGACAGTGAACAAGAAACAAAAGAGACAAAACTCCCCCATTCATGAAGATTACACTCCAGTGAGGGGAGTATGATAATAAACAAATGAACAAAAATATGTTTGAGGTGAAGATCAGTGCTTTGACACAAAATAAGGCAGGGAGGGCACAGAAAGGCAAGAGAACAGCATTTTCAACAGGGTGGTCAGATCCCTCATGAGAGTAGAACTGAGTGACCTGAAAGAAGTAAAGAAGAGGCCTGGAAGGTTAAAGGCAAGAGTATTCCAGGCAGAGAGAACAGGTGAAAGGCTCTGAGGCAGAAGCTTCCTTTGAAGGTCTGAGAAACGGCAGGAAGGACAATGTAGGCAGAAAAGACATAGCAAGAGGGAGGACAGATGTACTGACAAGCAGTGGGGGATGAACAGCAGACCACAGAGGACTATCTAGTAGCTGCTTTAAGTGGTTTTTACTGTAAGTAAAAGAAGTCATGAGAGACTTTTGAACAGAAGATTAACATAATCTTACATAAGGAAGAGACCGTAGGAGAAGGGTGGGAGCACCAAAGACTGTTGCAACAATCCAGGAAAGAGGTCTGGCAACCTGGGACATAAGTGACAGCACACAGGTGGCGAGAAACTGAACAAATGGGACAGGTAACTGTGACAACTCACAGCTGCTTGGTTCTTACCCACATTTCTCTCTATCTGGGTTGTTGTCTTCATCAGCCAAAGCTTCTCTTCTCTTTCTATTTGCCATTTATCTCGTTTAAAGGGTTGATGTCCTGAGAACATGGAAAGTCAGGAGTTAAAATTAACATGCTAGAACTAAAATTTACCGGAGACTGGAGTTCCAACTGCACATTCAAGCTATCAGAAGAATGTTTTTCAAACTTTTTTTTAATCACGACCCACTGAAGAAATAGCATTTACTTCCATCACCCAACTACATACAGAGAGATATGTATTACCAAAACAAAGTCTGAATGACCTATTTCTAGCCCACGTCTGTTTTCCCTAAATCTCCTCCCACTGGCCCTCACACACTCGTGCAATCAGCCAGTTTTTCTACAATGTGTCCTAAGAAGCTCTGATATTCTTTACCCTTATTTCATTCAAAATTGCTCAGAAAACTCAATACATCAGTTTTATAATTCACTAATGCAATAGTAATGAAATCTAAAATCGAATAGACAAGGTATAGCAGTATACTATCCATTTATATAGTCTTTTACAGAACCCAAATGAAAAAGACCTGAAAAAGCCTGTTCAGAAAGACCAGAAGTATCCTGTGTCTTATAGGATTGCAAAAGTCCAATCCCCAAACTCAGGGATCCATTTCAGGAGCCCCAAAGCCTTAAACCCCAAGCTCACAAAGATCCTCCAGAGGAAGGATGTCCTCACCCACAGAGACTAGGTTCCTGAAGTTTTCTAACATGACATCCTGGTACAGCTTTCTCTGTGCAGAGTCCAGCAGTCCCAGCTCCTCCTCTGTGAAGGCCACAGCCACATCGTTGAATGTCACCGCCTCCTACAACAAACACATATAACTTCAATCTTATGCACCAATGTCTACTGTGAGAGGTGGGAAAGATGGGTGGGAAGGAGCTCTGGCCCCTGAGTGATCTGTAGATTTCCCAGCCCTTCTCTCCTGCCGATGCCACACCCCGATTTTCCTCAGCCTCATCAAAAGTGCTGCTGTGGAGGGGCACCTGGCTGGCTCAGTGGTTGAGCATTTGCCTTTGGCTTAGGTCCTGATCCTGGAGTCCTGGGACTGAGTCCCACATCAGGCTCCCCAGGGGGAGCCTGCTTCTCCCTCTGCCTGTGTCTGCCTCTCTATGTCACTCATGAATAATAAATAACATCTTAAAAAAAAAGTGCTGCTATGGAAAAGAAAGCTCTATTTACCTCACCCTCTTAGTAAGCACAGTAATAAGCAAACTCCCTAGAATTCTAACAGCTGCATCCTAAACTAAAAAGGTTTTACTTGTAATAACATTGCCAATTACCCCAGAAACATTTAACAGTTTAGTCCCAGCATTGTTTGACAGCATCTGCCTTCCCACTAAGGTGGAAACCAGGTGAGGAGGAGCGTTCTGTGTGGAAACAAACCAAAAGGGCATGCCAGGTCCCTGAATGAAAAATTATCCCTCTTCCTATATCTGTCTTCACTTGAATACCATACTCTGCCTCCCGATCTCTGGTGTTCTGTGTCAATTTAAGCAGATGTCTTTTTCACAACCCCTTGTCTTTATATTTCAAATGAAGATAAAACCAAGCACTTCTTCATAAAATTCCTCTGAAGCATCAATGCAGTGAGTGACAAGTCCTTTAGTACCACTGGATTTTTTAAACTAAGGTTACATATTACTTTAAAAAAAAAACACTAAGAAGAAAGAACCAGTAAATAAAATACACATAGGGTTTGTGACTCAGGCATGAGAAAGACAGAATCTAGCTCATATAATTAGGAAGATCCTAACAATATCTTTTCTTGTGAAGCTGAAGTCTGATCTTGACGGACTGTGCCATATTTAAATATCCTACTAAAAAACATCCAATGCACCAGATATACAACCTGCCTCTTCAATTGTGAATACCTGGTATATTAAGAACAATAAAGGGCAGTAATTTTCAGAACTGTTTTTAAGAAATAGGTTAAATCAGGAAAACTATCACTGTAGTGTTCCTAACACAGTAAAAATCCTAAACTAAATGTCTATGAGAATCGTTTAAAAAAATAGGTATATACATTTGAAAAGAATATGGCACAGTGATGAAAACTGTTATATCAGAATGGGGCGCCTGGCCTGCTCAGTGAGTTAAACACGTGACTCTTGATCTTGGGAATAGTAAGTTTGAGCACATGCTGGGTGTATAGATTACCTAATACAAAACAAATAAATAAAATCTTTTTAAAAAGTGCTGCGTAGTATTAAATGAAAAAAAAATTTAAGTTGTATGTTATGGGGTTGGGGGATTGACAAAGTAGGTGAAAGGGAAAAAAAGTACAAACTCCCAGTTATAAAATAAGTCACAGGGATGAAAAGTACAGCACAGAAATATAATAAATAATATTACAGGGATCCCTGGGTGGCGCAGCGGTTTGGCGCCTGCCTTTGGCCCAGGGCGTGATCCTGGAGACCCGGGATCGAGTCCCATGTCGGGCTCCCGGTGCATGGAGCCTGCTTCTCCCTCTGCCTGTGTCTCTGCCTCTCTCTCTCTCTCTCTCTGTGTGTGTGTGACTATCATAAATAAATTTTAAAAAAATTAAAAAAAAAATAGCATGAAAGGCAAACCCTACTCACCTTGAACATGCTCATATTCTTTCCTTCCAGGGAAACAGAATCCTAGAGAGACAGACTGGGAAAAGGAGAAAGAAGTCAATGGAAACTGGTCAAGGACATCATTAACCTATAGGATGGCTCCTTGTGAATTAGGAAAGGTACCCATTCCTTGGGATGGTACAGGTGAACGTGGCCCCATGAGCAGAACGCAGCCAGTATACCAGATATCCCCTGATCCCTTTTAGTAGTAGCTCAAGAAACAACGTGCCTGACCACATAAACAGCCCTATCCCATTGCATCTGTAGCTTCTGGGGTAGCAATTTTTATTTTGGGTAGGGTATAAACTGAGACAACATCCCTAAGAGTGGGCTTTGGAATCAACACATGTGGGGTGAAATCCTGACTAGGCTATTCACTAGCAGTGTCATCTTGGGCAGATGACTAACACCACTCTGCCTCAGTTCTGTCATTTGCAAGTGGGGGAGAATAACTGTATCAATCTCATGGGACCGCTGTAAGGTAGAAAGCTCTCAGAGTACTACCTATCACAGTTTCTTATTTCTTTGCAACTGCAGTAATATACTCCGCAGAATCACATTCTATAGTTTGAAATTACCTCTATAAATGTGATTTCTACCAGAATATTGTTAAAATACATGGAGTTCACAGGTTGTTCCTCTGTCATATGAAGAGTCTCAGTAACTTCTCAAAATCTCTGGTTGTCTTCCTACTAATGGAAAGAAGGCATCCTGTGAAGCTTCTTTTTAAGCAGGAAGTACACTTTTGACAGGTATGCATGGAGATAAAGAAAACTAATAGGGACACCCAGGTGGCTCAGTGGTTGAACGTCTGCCTTTGGCTCAGGTCGTGATCCCGGAGTCCTAGGATTGAGTCCTACATCAGGTTCCCCACAGGGAGCATGCTTCTCCCTCTGCCTATGTCTCTGCCTCCCTCTCTGTGTCTCTCATGAATAAATAAAATCTTAAAAAAAAAAAAACTAGGGGATCCCTGGGTGGCGCAGCGGTTTGGCGCCTGCCTTTGGCCCAGGGCGCGATCCTGGAGACCCGGGATCGAATCCCACGTCGGGCTCCTGGTGCATGGAGCCTGCTTCTCCCTCTGCCTATGTCTCTGCCTCTCTCTCTCTGTGTGACTATCATAAATAAATAAAAATTTAAAAAAATATATTAAAAAAAAACGAATAAAACCCAAGATTCTGCAACAGCAAAAAAAAATAGGTTGACAATCCATACCTAATTTAAATAAAAAAGACAGGCATCTGAGCTGTAAACATGCTATTATAAATAAAGGAATGTATAAGAAATAAACAGATGAGACAAGAAGGCAAACCAAAAAACATTTCTAAAGGGTTAGAAAATCATCAATGGTGCTAAAAATACCGCAAAAGTTTGGGAAGAAATAAGATAGTTACATAGTCTCAAAATACAAACTGCAAAAGGAAAAATAGGGACCTTACCCAAGAAAACAAAGTTGAAACCAGCAATTGGGGCAATTCCACAAACTGACACGTTCTTCCCCTGCAATGAGATCGCCCTTACCCCTTACTTCTGTGTCATCCCTGCTTCTAATGCACAGCCTAAACCTATCATGAACAAATGTCAGATAAACCAAAAAAAGAGAGGCATTCTACAAAATAATTTGCCAATATTCTTCACGAATACCATAAGCTAAATAAATAAAGTCTGAGGAATCATTCTATTCTTTTGTTTGGTTTGAAGTAATCTTTACATCCAATGGGAGCTCAAACTCAAGATCTGAAGATCAAGAGTCGCATGCTCTACCAACTAAGCCAGCAAAAGGCCCCTGGATGATTCTAGATTAAAGGAGAATAATGAAATAAAAACCAAATTTGATGCCTATCACAGGACTGAACCCTGAACTACAAAGAGAAAACTGCTCTCAATGGGGGAAACTGGGAAAACTGAATATGAACTGTGTATTAGATAAGAGCGTGTTGTCAATGTCATTAATTCCATTTGGATCAGTCTCTAGCTTGCCCTCAAATGGTTCAGCACAAAAATAAAAACAAATGATAAGGCTGTGAAAGAGACCCAAAAAATGGCTCTGGAAGCTAGTAGCAGCAACCGCTAGAAATTAGTGTTTCCCACTGATCAGTGAGAATGACAGGGCCACTCAGTGATTGTGATGAACAAGAAAAGGACAAGACACTCCATAACAAAGGGACAAAGACATTTATGATAATAATTAAAAAAAAAACAAAAACAAGAATTATTCCCCCCCAACATGAGTGACTACTTTATTAATAAGTGACAACTGAAGTCTCATTTTGTTTCTCCCACCCGCTAGCTAAAAATTATTACAATATTCATAAATCAACTTGCTTCTGCTTCTCGACAGCATGCAAACCAGGATAAACCCTCACTGCTGGGGTGCCAGGGTGGCTCAGTCAGTTAAGCATCAGACTCTTGGTTTCCATTTGGGTCATGGGATCCAGACCTGACTAATAAGGCTCTGCACTCAGCGGGGAGTCTGCTTGAGATTCTTCCTCTGTTCCTGCCCCTCCCCGGCTCCTGCTCTCTCTTTAAAATAAATAAAATAAACCTTAAAAAACAAAAACAAAAAGCCAGCAGTACCACTTAACAGAGTCACTGTGACAGAAATGTGTTCATTTGTGTAAAGTGTTTAGAACAGAACTCAGCACCCCAGGCTCAGTTATAATCATTACCCAAGTGTGTGTCCCACACATTCTCCCATTTATGCGACTATCTCAGCAGAAGAATGCCAACTCCTACTCACATGGAGCTCTGCTGCCTCCCCCGCTGTGTGGGGCTTCTTGAGAAGTCAGGGCTGGGGAAGGAAAGGAGGTTGTGAAAAATCAGGATTGTGTTTCCATTCTTGGTAAATCACGTTCCCCAGTACTACCAGCTAGAAGCAACCTCCCCTTATCCGAAAACAAAACAACAACAACAAAAAGCTAAAGGGGTCGGTCACCTGGGTGGCTCAGTGGCTGAGCGTCTGCTTTTGGCTCAGGTCATGATCCTGGGGTCCTGGGATTGAGACCTGCATCGGGCTCCCCGCTGAGAGCCTGCTCCCCTGTCTGTCTCTGCCTCTGTGTGTGTGTTTCTTTCTTTTTTTAAAAAAGATTTTATTTATTTATTCATGAGAGACACAGAGAGAGAGGCAGAGACACAGGCAGAGGGAGAAGCAGGCTCCATGCAGGGAGCCTGACGTGGGACTCGATCCCAGGTCTCTAGGATCAGGCCCTGGGCCGAAGGCGGCACTAAACCGCTGAGCCACCCAGGGATCCCTCTGTGTGTTGTTTCTAATGAATAAATAAAATCTTAAAAAAAAAAAAAAAGGCAGGTGTCCAGGACAATCCAGCTTCCTGGGCTCACAGAACCTAACTGAGAAACGGGCGCTTCTTGAATAACTGCAGTAGTATTAGTAGCGACCAGCCTCCTGCCAGGCAGTTTTAAGGGTTTTGCTCGTACCATCTCGCTTCTTTCCTCACAACACTCTACTAGAACGGTACTACTTTCAATTGCCTTTTACACAAAACAAACCAAGACACAGAGGGACCAAGGAACTCAACCAACACGATGCCGTACGAGGACCGCTAGCTCGCAGGCGGGGGGCCAGGGCAGGGGTACAGAGAGCCCGGGAGATCCCCAAACCCGGAGACAAGGGCCAAGGGGAGCCCCATCCGCCCATCCGGGGCTCGTCCCCAACGCTAAGAAGCTCCGCCCAGGGGAACGCAAATCGCCTCCCTCGGCCAACAAACCTCTGTTTTTAGCCGCTCCTCCTCTTTCTCCCCAAATGAAAGTCTCGTGGCTGCGGGCCCCAGGTGCGTTTCAGGCGAAGTTTGAATGGCAGGCCTGAGACACCATAATCAGGGAAAAGATGGCTGCTACGGCGTCCTCCTGGGGCGGAAGTGCCTGCGATCAGCCGGCACTACTGGACTACACTTCCCAGAATTCCCGAGCACTGCCGTCTTGAATGGAAGTACCTGCGACTACTCAGGGTTCCAGGACTACACTTCCCAGAATCCCGCGGGGGCGGTAAACTTTTACCGCCCCGCCTCCCGGAAGCCGAGGGGTGTGAGACTACAAGGACCTCTGGAGGCTCAGGTTGCCGACTGTCTCGGGGGCGGGGGATAGGTAATGGCACCAGCCTCCCTACTGTATCCTTCAGCAACTGAAGTCGTGCCCCTTTTGCGGAAATGCCTGACTACTCTAAGCCCCTGGGTTTCACTTCCTGGAATCCCCGAGAAAGTCTGGCCAGATGTCTTGCCATTCTAGCACGTCGGCCTTAGAAGAGCGTAGATTCTGTTCATCGAAAGGCTGAGAAGCTGAGTAGCACTTTAGATATGCTCGGGGAGCTAAACAACTTAAATCTGTCGCCTACCACAGAGACTTCCTGGTAAACCCCAAAGACCTTCACCAAAGGAAGAAGAGCAAAATGAGACTGGGCCTTCTCGGCAGGAACAAAACACAAACGTTAAAGCACCTCAATCCCTGAAATCGCGTGAAAGTGAATTGCTGGCATCTTCCCATCCTTGCAGAAGCAAGTGAAAATCCTTTGCAAAGAAAGATGTCAGTCCTCATCCAGGGCCTCAAGTTATTTCTATAATTGTAGAATTTGTGATGTCAGTATTAGGCCAAGAGAACTTTAAGGAGAGAAGAAAAAAACAAAAACAACAAAAAAAGTGTTACCTGGCATTATAGAGGGCTATTTCATAATGATAAAAGTTTCAAGGTACCAGAAAATAATAACTACAGTTCGTACTTTATAAAGCGAAAATTGACAGAACCATGAAGAGAAAGATTCAAACTCAGTTGGAATTGAAGATTTAAAAAAACTTTTTTTAAAATTTATTTTAGAATGTGCATGAGCGGGGGTGGGACAGAGGGAGAGGAAAAGAATCTCCAGCCGACTCCCTGCTGAGCCGAAGTCCCTGACAGCGCTCTGTCTCATCACCCTGAGATCGTGACCTAAACCCAAATCAAGAGTCAGAGGCTTAACGGACTGAATCACCCAAGTGCCCTGGAAATGGAGATTTTAACAGAGGTAAGTGTTGAGCCTTAAATGCATATATTGAAATGGATGTTAAAAATCCATCCAGAAAACATCAATCTCAGAAACTTTTAATAAAAAAACTGAAGAAAGCAGAAAGAAGAAAATAAGAGCAGATTAATAAAACATAAACACAATTAAGTGGATCCTCCCCTCGTACAAAAGGCCAAAAGAATGCCCTATGGATAAAGCAATAAAATTGATAAAAGTATGGTGAAAATGACTAAGAAAAAAACCATATAAGAAAAATACCCAGTATCAGAAATAAAAGGGAACATCACTAAATATTATGACAGTATTGTGAGCAACTTTATAAAAATATACTTGCAAATTTAAATGAAATCAATATGGTTCTAGAAAAAACACAAATATAATAAACTTACGTAAGAAACTTAATACTTGATGAAATGATGGAAACCTCCCTTTTGAGATTGGGAATGAGAAGACAATGCTGATTATAACTACTTCAAACTGTAGCGAATCTTGTATCCACCGAACTTGTTGAACTTATCTATAAATTTCAACATTAATGCCACCTTCATCTGGACCTTCTACACACTTAATCATGTTAATTGTAAGTAAGGACAATTTTATTTCTTCTTTTCTAATTTGTATACCTTGTCTTTATTTTTCATTTCTTCTTGAACTGGTTGAACTGGTCAGGATCACATATTTCCTCCGACACATTCTCAATTTTTATGTTTGCCTTGAATATTTTAAAGCAAATTCTAGGGACGCCTGGGTGGCTCAGCAGTTGTGTGTCTGCCTTCGGCTCATGCCATAATCCCAGAGTCCCGGGTCAAGCCCACATTAGGCTCTTTGTGTGGCGCCTGCTTCTCCCTCTGCATGTGTCTCTGCCTCTTTCTTTCTTGGGCTGTCATGAATAAATAAATAAAATCTTAAAAAAAAAAAAAAAGCAAATTCCAGAGATGTACTTTCACAATACCTTGGTATCTATCTCTTACTGATAAGAACATTTTTTGAAGGGGATCCCTGGGTGGCGCAGTGGTTTGGCGCCTGCCTTTGGCCCAGGGCGCTATCCTGGAGACCCAGGATCGAATCCCACGTCGGGCTCCCGGTGCATGGAGCCTGCTTCTCCCTCTGCCTGTCTCTCTCTCTCTGTGGCTATTATAAAAAAAAAAAAATTTTTTTTTTGAAGAAGACTCCACTCCCAAAGTGGGGCTTGAACTCATAACTGGGAGATCAAGAGTCACATGCTCCACTGCCTGAACCAGCCAGGTGCCCCTAATAAGAACATTTTTAAAGGTATCATACAATTACACATTTAAGAAAAGTAAAAATATTTGTTTAATAATTTATACCCAAGTCCTGATAAAAAAATTTTACAATTGTGTTAAATATGTCTACTTACACTAATCTTTTTTGAATCCAGATATTTAAAAAGGCCCATACATTTATTTTATTGGTTATCACTATCACTATTAAATAGTTCTACAATAATGCACTTTTTCTTTTTTTAATTTGAGACTGGATTCATGGAAAATCACATTATTTTCCCTACATTTGGAATACTTTGGCTTTGACTAATTGCTCCAGCAACATTGAAACCTATAAATCAATGGAATAATAATTACAGGATTCTTGTGTCTTTTTATATTTTTGTGTTCCAAATTCTTCTGGGAAATCATCCTCCAAGAATCATGCCTGGCTTAATACAACATGGCACACACAGCAGATGCAGAAGTTCTTCCCACCAGAAGTAAACTGAAATCTTGAATGTAGTATGATAAAATATAACAACATAATTTAACATTTTATTTATTCATTCACATTTTCCCCATGATATACTCCAATCCCTTCTCTACCCCATAAGAAATCATTCTAATTTTTTACCTTTTGGGTGTGTTTTTGTGTAAAATGTGTGCAGTTTGTGCACATGTGTTTTTAATTTACATAAATGATACTGTCATAAAATTCATTCTGGTGTTTTTCTCCATTTGGTGTATGCTTTGAAGATTTATCCACCCATCTAATTTATTTTATAGAACTCCATTTTCTGCATCCACATTTCTTTTTTTAAGTTTATTTTTTAAAGATATTATTTATTTATTTATTCCTGAGAGACATAGAGAGGCAAAGATATAGGCAGAGGGAGAAGCAGGCTCCCTGCGGAGAGCCCAATGGGGGACTTGATCCCAGGACCCTGGGATCACACCCTGAGCCAAGGGCGGACACAACCACTGAGCTACTCAGGTGCCCCTCTTTTTTTAAGTTTTTATTTAAATTCCAGTTAGTAACATACAGTGTAATAATATTAGTTTTAGGTGTACAATTTAGTGATTCAGCACTTAACATACAACACCCAGTGCACATCATAAGTACACTCCTTAATCCCCATCACTTATTTACTTATTTATGTATTTTAGATTTTTTTTTTATGATAGTTACACAGAGAGAGAGAGACAGAGAGAGGCAGAGACACAGGCAGAGGGAGAAGCAGGCTCCATGCACCGGGAGCCCGACGTGGGATTCGACCCCGGGTCTCCAGGATCGCGCTCTGGGCCAAAGGCAGGCGCTAAACCGCTGCGCCACCCAGGGATCCCCTGTATTTAAGATTTTATTTATTTTTTTAAGGTGGCTCCACACCCAATGTGGGGATCAAACTCAAAACCCTGAGATCAAGAGTCACATTGTTCTACTGACTGAGCCAGCCAGGCACCCACCTCCATTACCTACTTAACCCATCCCTCCACACACATGCCCTCTGGTAACCATCAGTTTGTTCTTTATAGATATGAGTATGTTTCTTGGTTTGTCTCTATCTACTCTTCCCAATCCTATTGCCAGAAACAATGATATGAACACACATATTTGCCTATGGACCAATATGAGAATTTCCTTGAAATACCTACTCAAGAGTGAATTATTTCATGCATATGTGTATACTTAAATTTAGTATCACTAGATGAATGGCTATACCAGTCCACATTAACAAAAGGTGCATGTGATTCTTTTTGTGTAACTACCTCTTCACCTTCATTTGGATGACTCATAACCCTAAATTAAGCTGATGTATTAAATGTATATTAGTATCAGATTGTTTTAGTTAAATTTCTCTGATTTATAATACGTTTGATAATTTTTTCAGATGCTCGGTAGCCTCATCTGTAAATGTCTACTTATACCCTTTGCCCCATTGTCTACTGTAGAGGCTACTTTCTTCTTTCCTTGTTTGTGTTATATATTTCTGATTATTGATACCTTATCAGTTTCAGAAATTACAAATATCCTTTCCTAACTGGACACATGTTTTTAAATTTTGGCTATTGTGTTCTTCATTGAATAGAAATCATTAGTCATAAGATAACTACTAAATTTTTTCTTAATCTATGTCCTTTGAAACTCCTAAGTGAAGAAATTTCTATTTCTGCTTGTTTAAAATTAAATTTCTAGAATTCTCTTTGATATGTAGGCTTGTATGTTTTGGAGGCTATGTATGTACATGTTATATGAGGATTCACTTTTATTTTCTCAAGAAAAATTATTAAAAAATAGTGATATTCATGGGTTTAAGATTCAATATTACAAAGATCTCAACATTCCCCAAAATGATCTGTAGTATCAGTCAAACCCCAATAACAGTATCACCATTTTCCCCTGGGAATTCCTAAGATTATTATAAACATCACATGGAAAATAAAAAGCTAAGAAGAGTTAGAATAATCTGAAATAAGAATGAAAAGGAAAGCTTATATTAGTAGACACTAAATCTTATTAAAAATCTACAATATAAGACAGTCTGGCATTTGCTCAGGTATGGACAAATAAGAGAGTAGAGATCAAAATCTATATTGAAACAAACATTATACTTCAATTTGTATACAGAAAACACCACAACAGAGAGGGTAAAGAGATCTTGTTATATGCAATCTCTATATATGGATCTCAGTTGGATAAAAAACACTGGCCATTATCTCATAAGTTATAAAAATAGAAATACCAGGTCTGCAGATTTAAATTTGAAGAGTAAACAATGATATTTTAGGGAAAAAACACAACAGCTTTCTTACCTTGAAGTAGGAAGAATTTTTTTTTTAAGTAGGAAGAATTTCTTAAACAATACCAAAAAAATTCATACAATAGGAAAGAAAAAATTGAAAAAATCATACTATTTTAAAGTTAAGAAACACTGTTAATTAAAACACTAATAGAATGAAACAGCAAGGGGTGCTTGGATGGCTCATTTGGTTAAGTATCTGCCTTCAGCTCAGATCATGATCCCAGAGTCCTGGGATCAAGCCCCACATTGGGCTCTCCGCTCCATGGGAAGCCTGCGTCTCCCTCTCCCTCTGCTTGCTGCTCTGCCTACTTGTGCTCTCTGTCAAATAAATAAATAAAATATTTTTTTAAAAAGGAAACGGCAAAAAGTGAGAGATATTTTTCAAAACGCATATGGAACAAAAGACTATTGTGTAAAATATAAGTTTTTCAAATCCATAAGAAAGGCACCCCAACATAAAACATGGGCAAAACACTTAAGTAAACAAGTCTGAAAAGAGGATGTAAAAGTAGCCAATAATCATGAAAAGGCACTAAACTCTGTATCATAAGGGAAATTAAAATTAAATTGTTATGAGATACCAGCATATTCTGATCAGAAAGGCTAAAATTTAAAACACTGAAAAAAAAAAAAACAAATGGGTAAAGATGACAATGCTTGCATATCACTAGTGAGAATATAAATTGGTATAACCACTTTGGAATACTGTTTGGAAATATCTACTAAAGATAAATATACACCCTATAATGCTTTAATCACACCCATATAAATATTCCTCAAATTAATGTATACATAAGTACAAGACATGTTTTAGACTGTTCACGTCAGTACTAAGCTTGATATCAAAAAATTGGAAATTACCCAATATCCATCAACAATGGAATGAATAGATTATGGTATGTTTACACACTGCAATAATATCCATCAGTGAAAGTAAAACAAAGTTCTCTGCTCCCAACAATATGTTGAACATCATGACATGATGTTGAATGAAGCCAGACATAAAATACATAATGTATTTTGTACATGGTGTATGATTCCATTTATGTACAAAACAGGCTAAATGAATCTATACTACTATGAGTTAGTAGCTACCACAGGGAAAAGAAAATAACTGGAATGAGCCAAGAGGGGACGTTTCTAAGATGTTGGGTTTGTCCTAGTCCTCTAAGAAGTGGACGCCAAGATGCTAAGCAAGACTTTTAATGAATAAATATTAGGGTGAACAATCTGTGAGAGAAAATGACAGGGAATGTGGGGAGGGGGCTGTCAGAACCATCAGATCACGGTACAGGTGTGACCCTGAGTGAAGGAATTTTAGAAGAAAGATTTGGTGATCATCCTAGACTGCCTTGTAATATAAGTAAAGTTCTTCAAAGCTGTCAGGGAGTCCCTGATAAAAGGTCATTGGATGGAGGAGTGCCAGGGCTCCAATAATGGGCCCATTTTAGGATTTGTATTGTGTTGACTGGGAGCAATCATGGTAAGACTGGCTTCCATGCAAATGTGGTGGTGGATTTTTGAACACAGCAGCTGGAGCCTTTAGTCAATTATGCTCCCAGCAGTTGGTGATTGTGAAGCAGGAAACTGTCCGTTTGGGTTTATCTGATATTCCTTCATGTTTAGTTTTGATTGTGTAGTTTTGGTAGTAATAATAGTGGAGCAACACCACATCAGGAGACCTAAAATGTTGGTTTGTTCTATTATCAATAATATGAACATCTTAGCTAAGAGACTATTCACCAGATTTCTCCATGATATACCTACTATATTTCCTTTTATAATTAATAATACAGAGAGATATTTCAGGTGCATAGCATCTGTTTCTCAGTAACTGTAAACCAATAAGCCATACCTGCAGTCTTAGGAGTTGTGAGGACAAGAACTCTTTTTTTTTTTTTTTTTCATCTATTGAGTTTTTTGTTATAAATATCCTGACAACCTATTATGGTATCTTATGACAGCAAAAACAGAACAAAACCCAAACCAAACCAAAGTAAAGGCACTGGGTTTCCAACATCATGTGCAGAGAAAAGTTTAACATAAAGCTGAGACTGCTATCCTTAGTGAGACCTGCTTGCCAGGCTGGCTCTTGATTGGTATCTGGGTGCTTGAATTGTCCTGGAGGATTCCTAACATTCCCTAAGAGTAGGTCACAGTGCCTAAACTCTTTGTGCAATGTGGTTTATGCGGAGTATCTATTTTCCTTCTGAGAGTCTCTAATTTTGGTACATTCCAGGCAGAGAATGCATACGTGACCAGCCCCCAATAAAAAAATCTAGGGCATTCAGTCTCTGATGCATCTCTCTGGCGTCAATTATGTGTGTTAGCACAATTTAGTGCTGAAGGAACTTGGTACATTGTGATTCCATAAGGAGAGGACTCTTAGAAGCTTACACCTGATTTCCTCCAGATTTCATCCTATCTTTGCTCATTTTTATCCTTTCAGTGTAACAAATCAGGTGTGAGTATTCCCGTCTTGTGAATACTCAAAGGGAATGAAAGAACATGGAAATAGCCTTAGGAACCCCCACACAAATTGAGACAGCACAGGCCTTACTAAATACCTAGCATCCCATAAATGTGTGGTCCAGAAAATCAACACTGAGGACCGGTCTCAACTAGATATGATTTGCTGAGTAAACCCCTTTAATCAACTACAATGAAAAATCACCACTGTGTCTGACTATGGAATAGCATCCAAACCTGCTCTTCATCTTTATTGGTTCCACATCTTGAGGGTCAACTGCTATTATTTTATGTTCTTTCTTCATGCACACTTTTAAAAAAATTATTTATTAATGAGACACACAATGAGAGGCAGAGACATAGGCAGAGGGAGAAGCAAGCTCCCTGTGGGGAGAGCCTGATGTGGGACTCAATCCTGGAACTCGGATCACGCCCTGAGCCAAAGACAGATGCTCAACCACTAAGCCACCCAGGTGTCCTCATGCACACCTTAAAAAAAAGATACTTTTTTTTTTATGCCTCCACAATGTATTTATTTATACTCATTTTGTTTCTAGCTCCAGGATTTGCCCTCTCGTTGTTACAGATTTATGCTTAAAGCCCAGCAAGCATTAATCACAAAGATACAATTGTTAAAACTCGACGAGCTATTTGTGTATGTATAACAACCATAGGTTTTGCTTTTGAAATTGGATTCCAAAGCTCATTCCTTGATTTTGATCTTACCTGCCATATGACAATATAGAACACTCCTAATGGCTTAACTGCAAGGGATAATTATTTAGTACTTTCCTAAATTCTGTAACAGTAATTTCCATATTTAACGAAAAACTGGAACATAATTTTTTTTTTTTTAAACCGCTGAGCCACTCGGGCTGCCCCCAGTCACTTTCTTTCTTTCTTTCTTTTTTTTTTTTTTAATTTTTATTTATTTATGATAGTCACACACAGAGAGAGGCAGAGACATAGGCAGAGGGAGAAGCAGGCTCCATGCACCGGGAGCCCGACGTGGGATTCGATCCCGGGTCTCCAGGATCGCGCCCTGGGCCAAAGGCAGGCGCTAAACCACTGCGCCACCCAGGGATTCCCTGGAACATAATTTAAATGGAAAAGTATCAGGGGTGGGGGAGAGAGGAATAAAAACTGGGAAAAGACCACAAAATGCTCCTTTCCAAGGAAAACCACTATGGAAGAACATCCCTTTATACATTATCTTATGCATGTACACATATACACATGCATGCACACACATACACTCACAAAGACTTATGTTTGATTATCCTATGAAGGCTATAATCTATTTTTCAAAGCCTATATTAAGTATTTCTCATGTCATTACAGATATCTATCATAATCTTAATGACTTCCAAGTTAATATAGGAATATACCAGAATTCAAATTCCTACGTACAGACAAGTACTTAATCCCATGTATAAAAACTCAGTGATATCATCAATATGGTGCTCATTTTTTTGGTATTTTAATCTCAGAATCTTAACTTTCAATTATATGATTTCCAAATCAAAGAGATGTACAACCTATATTGACATATACTCCTTTCCCAGAACCATGCTTCAGTGCTGCCAATAGGGAAAAACATAAAAATATCAATCTCACCTTAGAAATACATTTGACAAAATTATCAAATTCCCACAAATTTGGGGTTATTCCTTTCATGGGTGTGGGGAATAGGGTATAGAGCCTATGTGAGAAGTTCTGATAAAAGAAATACTACTGTAATTAGAAGGCAAACATTTGAGTTGGGATGGAAATGCAGTTAGATATCACCAACTGTTATTGGTAACTACTTGTGACATTTTCAAAGTGTTACAGTAAATTCTGCCTTAATAGTGAGAGATTAAAAAAAAATCAGTTGTATGAAATGAAGTTAAGTCCTTGCAAGGTTTAAAAAAAAACACAACTTTCTCAGTCTGTACTGTCAAAAAAATTACAAAAGACAGTTCAACAGAAACTGTATACAATCCTTGGAAAACCAGTCAGGGCCCCAGATAAGAACCGACTTGAGAACAAAGGCTGTGAGAGGAGAGGAGGCAATTGTAGTAGAGTAATAACATTAATGTTGTGGACTGTAATATCAGGTGGTTTTCTACATTTCAACAAATGTTCACTTCCCTGAATTAATTTTATTTTGCAGGTTTCCACCTCTGGATACAATTTTCATGTTTATTTAACATAAAGGTAGTGAGCACACTTACAAGTCAATGTTAAGGCTGTGCAGATTTTTTAAGCTTTTATTTGAATTCCAGTTAGATAACATACAGTGTATTAGTTTCAGGTGTACAAGAGTGATTCAGCACTTCCATACATCACCCAGTGCTCATCACAAAGTGCACTCCTTCTTAATCACGATCACCTATGTAACCCATCCCCACCCCCACCTCCCCTCTGATAACAATCAGTTTGTTCACTACATTTATACGAGTCTGTTTCTTGGTTTGCCTTTTTCTCCCTTTGCTCATTTGTTTTCTTTCTTAAATTCCACATGAGTAGAAGAATCATACAGTTTTTGTCTTTGACTAATTTTCCTCAGCATAATAATCTCTAGTTTCACCCATGTTGAAAAGAATATTTTGTTCTTCTTTATGCCTGAATAATATTCCATTGTATATATACACATCTTTATCCATTTGTCAGTCGATAGACACTTGGGCTCTTTCCATAAGTTGGCTATTGTAAGTAATGCTGCTATAAACATTGGGGTGCATGTATCCCTTTGAATTAGTATTTTTGTACTCTTTGGGTAAATAACTAGTAGTACAATTGTTAGATTGTAGGGTAATTCTATTTTTAACTTTTTGAGGAACCTGCATACTGTTTTCCACAGTGGCTGCACCAGTTTGCATTCCCATCAACAGTGCAGGAGGTTCCCCATTCTTCAGATTCTTGCCAAAACCTTTTTCTTGTGTTGTTGATTTTAGCCTTCCTTACAGGTTTGAGGTGCTATCTCATTGTAATTTTGATTTGCATTCCCCTGACAATAAGTGATGTTGAGCATCTTTTCAAGTCTGTTGGCCATCTGGATTTCTTCTTGGAAAAAGGTTTATTCATGTCTTATGTTCATTTTTAAATTAGATTTATTTGTTTTTAAGTGCCAAGTTTTATACGTTCTTTGTATATTTTGGATATTAACTCCTTATCAAATATATCATAGGCAAATCTTTTCCCATTCTGTAGGATGCCTTTTAGTTTTGTTTCCTTTGCTGCGCAGCAGCTTTTTATTTTGATATAGTCCCAATAGTTTTTGCTTTTGTTTCCCTTGCCTCAGGAAACCTATCTAGAAAAAAGTTGCTATAGCTGATGTCAGAGAAATTAGTGCCTGTGCTTTCTTCAAGGACTTTTATGGTTTCAGGTCCCATCACACTTAGGTCTTTAATCTATTTTGGATTTATTTATATGTATGATGTAAGAAAATGGTTCAATTTCATTCTTTTGCATGTTGCTCTCTAGTTTTCCCAATAACAGTTGTTGAAAAAAAAAACCTGCTTTTTTTTCCCCAATTGGTTATTCTTTCCTGCTTTGTCATAAATTAACTGAACATATACTTTGGGTTCATTTCTGAGTTTTCTATTCTGTTTAATGACCTATGTGTCTATTTTTGTGCCAGTACCATATTGTTTTGTTTACACAGCTTTGCAATATTACTGGAGGTCTAGAATTATGCCTCCAGCTTCGAGGGCTGTGTAGATTTAGCAGCAAAGTCCCTGCCCTCATGAAGCTGACATTCTATTGGGTATCAATTCTGGTACGCCCATCATTATACTTGTGTTAAGTGCCAGATCAAACTCTTTTCCTAAGTACTACCTCCTAAGTGATTCTGAACAAAGACTTATCACATCACTTACAAGGTTCCTCCACTGTGTGATCTGGTGAAAACTGAGATAAATTTGATTATTGCTTAAATACCAACAAAATTAACACAAGTATTTTCTCTCTTATGAGACTAAATGATAATAAGAATCCAGGGTTTTATAAAACATCATTCTGGAGAACTTCTTCCTGACGATTCTTTGATGTTCTTACCATTCTTGTTACTTTCATAAATTGTACTGCCACCATGGGTTTTGCGATGATGGGAAAGTTTTGATCGCCAACGGAAGCTCTGGCCACATGTCTCACACTTGTAAGGTGTCTCCCCTGTGTGAACCCGCTGATGAGATTGTAGCTGTGAAGAGTGACGGAAGACCTTGCCACATACATCACATTTGTATGGTTTCTCTTCACTGTGGACACTCTGATGAACCTTAAGACTCGAGGCCTGACTGAAGTGCTTACCACACTCCCCACACTTGTAGGGTTTCTCTCCTGTGTGGACCCTCTGATGCATGTCAAGATTCAAGCTCCACTTGAAGCCCTTCCCGCACTCCTCACATTTGTACGGCTTTTCTCCCGTGTGGACTTTTTGATGGGCTTGAAGGTGTGAACTACGACCAAAGCTCTTCCCACACTCTTCACATTTGAATGGTTTCTCTCCACTGTGGATTCTCTGATGGGCCAGAAGATTTGCGGCCTGCCTGAATACTTTCCCACACTCCTCACAATTAAATGGTTTCTCTCCTGTGTGGATTCTGCAGTGAATTTTGAGATCTGCTCGACGATTGAATCCCTTTCCACACTCTTCACATTTGTGTGGTTTCTCACCAGTGTGGATCAGCTGGTGAATCTGAAGTCGGGAACTCTGATTGAAGCCCTGCCCACACTCCTCACACTTGTAGGGTTTCTCTACACTGTGGGTCTTCAGATGGGATTGAAGATATGCTCTCTGACTGAAATCCTTCCCACATACCTCACATTTATAGGGTCTCTCTCCTGTGTGGACTACCAGATGAACTTGATAACGGGTTTTTGTCCCAAAGTTCTTCCCACACTCATCGCATTTGTATGGTTTCTCTCCTGTGTGGACTCTCTGATGGGCCTGAAGATTTGAACTCATAGTAAAGCCTTTACCACACACTTTGCATACATATGGCTTCTCTCCAGTATGGATTCTCTGATGGGCCCGAAAATGTGAAGGTTGAATGAAGCCCTTCCCACACTCTTCACATTTATAAGGTTTCTCTCGTGTGTGGCCCTTCTGATGGATATGAAGATTTGAGCTACAAAAGAAACATTTCCCGCACTCTTCACATTTGTACAGTTTTTCTCCCGTGTGGACCATACAGTGACTATTAAGTGATGACCTACGTCGGAAATTCTTACCACATTTATCACATTTGAAGGGTTTCTCCCCAGTGTGGATTCTCTGATGCTCCTGAAGATGTGAAGCATGAATGAATGCCCTTCCACATTGGTCACAATTATAAGGTTTCTCTTCCATGTGCAATTTATAATGAACATTAAGTGCTGATCTGCGACAGAAGCCATTCCCACACTTCTCACATTTGAATGGCTTCTCTACAGTGTGGACTTTCTGATGGGTTTGCAGACATGAGCTCTGACTGAATTCCTTACCACACTCATCACACTTATAGCGTTTCTCTCCCAAATGAACTCTCTGATGAATATGAAGTGCTGAGCTGTAACAGAAGCTTTTTCCACACTCACGACATGTATGAGACTTTACTCCTGAGTGGATTTGTTGATGAAGATCAAAGTTGGAGACATCACTGAAATATTTCTTAAATTCACTGCACTGATCAGGTTTCTGGCCTGTGTGAGTTGTAGACTGCCCTGCCCCAACATGTCCAGGTGAATCACCTTGTTTGGGGAGCTGAGAACTCTTTATCACGGAGCCTTGACACCTACTTAAGTCACTTGCAATCTGTTGCCAGATCCTCCAGCAAGAATGCTCTTCAGGTGGCTCTGCTTCTAAAACAGTCTTCATCTTACTTTGGATCTTTCCTCCTGTAAAGACAGAATGCAGAGATGTGGACAACTGAAGGCTTTGTTTAGTATTTTCAAGATTTCATATTTAGAAGAAAGCATGAGATTTTAATTAATCCAGAGCACGTTCACGTCTTTTTCCTTGTGTATCTTATTCTTTGGTTTACATGTACATAGAACCCAAGAAGGGTCCAGTGGGCTCCTATCCACTAAGCAAGTTACACCATGTCTCTTAAGAGAAGTACAAGTTAGATGTCAAAGACTTAATTCAAAAATTGATAATATGATTCAAACTATTAACTTATGGCCACTTCTATTGAATTTGAAAATCAGTGTAGTAAATTGAATAGTAAATTAGGTAGTTAATAAATTATGGAGACAGAAATGTTATATAGATAATGAAGAATGAATCAACCAGAACTTCAGGAAAAGCACAACAATCAAATTTTGGGTTCATTTGATATATCATAATATCAAATACCTTGAAATATTTACATTTATATATTCAAAATATTCCTGGAAACTCTGCACGTGTTCAGCTAATCTTATCTTTATTTTGACAGACATTAAATGAGTTGGCTACTATTATAAACTTCTGACCACTTGTAACAATTTAATTTCAGAAATTTGTCTTCGGTGTCCATCGAAAGATGAATGGATAAAGAAGATGTGGTTTATGTATACAATGGTATATTACTCAGCCATTAGAAACAACAAATACCCACCATTTGCTTCAACGTGGATGGAACTGGAGGGTATTATGCTGAGTGAAATAAGCCAATTGGAGAAGGACGAACATTATATGGTCTCATTGATTTGGGGAATATAAATAATAGTGAAAGAGAATAAAGGGGAAGGGAGAAAAAATAAGTGGGAAATATCAGAAAGGGAGACAGAACATGGAAGACTCCTAACTCTGGGAAACAAACTAGGGGTGGTGGAAGGGGAGGAGGGCGGGGGCTGGGGGTGACTGGGTGGCGGGCACTGAGGGGGGCACTTGACGGGATGAGCACTGGGTGTTATTCTGTATGTTGTCAAATTTTACACCAATAAAAAAAATTTATTATTAAAAAAAAAGAAAAAAGAAATTTGTCTTCCAAAAGGTTTATCCCTCTTAAAAATTGGTATTCCCAAGTCTCTATTTTTATACAAAGGTTATCTAAACATTTGGAGATTATTTTTTCAATAAACTTTTCAATTAGTTTAGGAAGTACTTTTCTTAAAACTCAACAATAAGGGAAAAAAGAACCAGGTTAAAAAATGAATCAAAGGGACGCCTGGGTGGCTCAGTGGTTGAGCGTCTGTCTTCGGCTCAGGGCATGATCCCAGAGTTCCAGGATCAAGTCCTACATCGGGCTCCCTGTAGGGAGCCTGCTTTTCCCTCTTCCTATGTCTCTGTCTCTCTCTGCTTGTGTCTCTCATGAATAAGTAAATAATCTTTAAGAAGAAAAAAAAAAAGAACCAAAACCCCTAAGATATACTTTAGCGAAGAAAATATACAGATGGGCCAATAAGCATATGAAAAGATGCTCCACATCTTATGTAATCAGGGAAAGGCAAATCCAAACACCGAGATACCCTACACACTTACTAGAATGGTCAAAATCAGAACACCAACACCACCAAATGCTGCCAAGATATAGAGCAACAGGAACTCTCATTCACTGCTGGTAGGAATTCAAAATGGTACAGCCACTTTGGAAGAGTTTGTTGGTTTCTTACAAAACTAAACATACTCTTAGCATACTCTCCTGATACTGCCCAATTTGGTATTAACCAAAAGGATTTGAAATTTTAAGGCCACACAGAAAACTATACACAGATGTTTATAACAGGTTTATTCATAAGGACAAAACTTGGAAGAAACCAAAATGCTCTCCAGTGGGTGAACAGATAAATATTACCTGTGGTACATTGATATAATGGAATATTATTTGGTGCTAAAAAGAAATGAGCTATTAGCCATGAAAAGACACAGAGAAAATGTAAATGCACACTATTAAGTGAAAGAAGCCAAACTGAAAAGTATGATTCCAACTATACAACATTCTTAAAAAGGTAAAAGTATGGACACAGTAAAATGATCGGTGGTTGCCAAGGGTTAGAGGGGAGGGGATGAATAGGTGGAGGACAGGATTTTTAGGGCAAGTGTAACCACTCTTTTCAATACAATAATGGTGGCTACATGGCTTTATCCATTTGTCCAAGTCCATAAATGTGGTACCACCAAGAGTGAACCCTAATGTAAAGTACAGACTCAGTGATAATGATGTGTGAATATAAATTCATCAATTTTAGTGGGTGGAGGCTATTGATAATATAAGAAGCTCTGGGTACATGGGGACAAGGGATATATGGGATATCTCTGTCCATTCCCTCTCAATTTTGCTATGAACCTAAAACTGCTCTAAAAAAAAGTCTTTGAAAGCACTACTGAAAAAATCTTTATGAAAGAGAAATTTACTCCCCTACTTGTATGAATAGTCCATTGAAAGCTGCCCCCTCAGGACGCCTTGGTGGTTCAGTGGTTGAGCATCTGCCTTTGGCTTGGGGCGTGATCCTGGAGTTCCGGAATTGAGTCCCACATCAGGCTTCCTGCATGGAGCCTGCTTCTCTCTCTGCCTGTGTCTCTGCCTCTCTCTCCCTGTGTCTCTCATGAATAAATAAATAAAATCTTAAAAAACAAACAAAAAACCTGCCTCCCTCTTTCGATCCGGTGGACAATTGGTAAACAGCCTCTATCTAACTCTGCCTTGGGTCCCTTTATTGGAAAGGTACTTCAGTGTCGAGACAACTGGAATGTCTAGAATGAATTGCAGGTTTGGGAGTGAATACTTAAATGGCACACTGATTAAAACACAGCATAAAGCAGAGAGTGGAACTTTAGCCCCTACAGGCAAGTTTCCTTCATGAGAACAAAAGGGCAATAAAGTTGAGCAGAAAATATACATGGTTTTAAACCCAACAGTAATTCAGATCTCTAGGGGGAAAAAAAAGACAATAGAAATGAGCCCAGGAAAAGGAAAAAATGAGGTCACAGTGTAAACTCTGGAAGCCAACCCTAGAGTGGGAGTTTGATCCTGCTAGGAACTCTCCCCAGACAGACACATGGATGGTTCCTCAGGATTTTTAAGTCTCTGCTCAGCCCAACAATGAGCCCCTTTACTGCCCATTATAAAATAATTAATCCCGTCCTCACCCAGTGCACCTCCCGTGACTCCAATACCTCCTTGTTTATGTTCCATACAGCACCTGGCACCATGAGACATGCTAAGTCTTCTGTTGTTCACCATGTCTGTCCCACCATGATGAGGCATCAAGGAGGGAAGTATGTTACACTGTGTAGGCTGAACACATTTGACACCTTCCTACTTTATAATGAATGCCCAGAACTGTGCCCAGAACATGGTGATAGTTAACAAATGTGTGTTGAATAAATAAATGAATCCCAGTTTGACTATTTTGGTGAGAGTTTATAAGCCAAGTCCTAGAAGGAAAACATATTTTCTATGTAAGTTATTTGAAAGAGGAAAGGGACAAAACACTGTGGCTTTGCTGGAAAGCTGCAAAGCTATATACAAGGGACACCAAGAGCCAGGGGTACATGATGCAGAATGCTAATAAGAAAATCAAAGATGGCAAGAATCCTTGGGGTGAAAAGGAAGGAGGGCCTTTGCTGGTTCCTTTTGAAGATTTAGGACTGTTTCTTTGTTCCCACTCTTGTGGGAAAATTGTGGATGTACAGATGTGTGGACAAAATAGCCCAAAACAACAGTTTTTCAAGTTGAAAAACTCCAATACTCTAGCGAGGTGGGAAGATTTAAAAGCTTCAGGACAGAAACTCAGAGAATCACTGCCAACAGGACAGGAGTCATTACACAAAATGCCTATGAAAGTCACAGATATAAACTAACACATGAAATGTTTATTCTGATTGCAAATGAAAGATGCATTTCCTAGTATGGTTCATACTCAAAAAAAAAAAGAAAAGAAAAACTTGGAAACTTTGGCTCTAGAAGTTACATAGTCCTTAACTGAACAAATTGTTCAGATGGAAAGATAAGTTGCAATAGAATCTTGGAAAACATATCCTTAGGTAAGTATGTATTTTTTGGTAGGTAATATAGTTCATAGTTATATTTAACAAATTGAGCTCTAAAAAACTACTCTTAAAAGAGTAGTTGTGGGATGCTGGGTGGCTCAGTGGTTGAGCATCTGCCTTCGGCTTAGGTCATGATCCTGGGACTAAGTCCCACATTGGGCTCCTTGCGGGGAGCCAGCTTTTCCCTATGCCTATGTCTCTGCCTCTCTCTGTGTGTCTCTCATGAATAAATAAAATCTTCAACAAGAAGAAAAAAAAAAAGAGCAGTTGTGTGGGGTGCCTGGGTGGCTCAGCCAGTGAAGTGGTTGGCTCTTGGTTTCAGTTCAGGTCATGATCTCAGGGTTGTGAAATCAACCCCTGTGTCGGGCTCTGTGCTTGGCAGGGAGTTTGCTTGAGGATTCTCTCTCTCTCCCTCTGCCCCTACCACCACTTACAAACATGTGCTCTCATAAATAAGTAAGTAAATAAATGTTAAAAAAAAATAGTAGTAGTATAAGGGGTACAGGAAGTGTCTCTGAGGATGTGACAGTAAACTTCCTGATTCTCTCTAGGTTGGAATGTTTGTTCACTAGTTGAAAAACACCAAATCTTCATTTAAAAAATCAAGGAAAAACTATGAAATCTATATTCTTTAACATTTGTTTAATAACTACATTTGTAGAAAATAAAAAGCACAGTATATTTTTGAACCAGAGATACAGGCAGCATCCATGTATGCATCTCCTATTAGTTTTACCTTAAATCTTCCCCCTCAAGGACAGGGAAGGAAAAACCCGGGAGTGGTAACATGGGTGGGCTCTGAAAGAGGCAAATGGGCTGCAGATGATAAATCTTCAAGAGGAAGGCAGCCTACAACCTGGTCAACACTGTGGGAAACAGATCTTTCTCCTTCTCTTGGGGGATATCTGAGAATCAGACACCAGAATTCTTTTTTTTTATTTTTTTTTTTTTAATTTATGATAGTCACAGAGAGAGAGAGAGGGAGGCAGAGACACAGGCAGAGGGAGAAGCAGGCTCCATGCACCGGGAGCCCGACGTGGGATTCGATCCCGGGTCTCCAGGATCGCGCCCTGGGCCAAAGGCAGGCGCCAAACCGCTGCGCCACCCAGGGATCCCAGACACCAGAATTCTTGTTCCAAAAGTATTCTTCCCAGAAATGAGAATGCCTCTCAAAGGAAGGTTCTACGAAAGCCACAAACAAAGCATGTTACTCAGTATGGTCACAACCACCATGCTTAGAAGCTTCCTTGGGATGGGTCAAGTGCATAGACCCAAACACACATTTATGCCAAGGGTACCCAAGAAAGTAAGTGAAATAGAAAGTAACTGGACAGGCATTCGTCAAAAAACAAAAAAATGTTCCGCAATATCCTTCATTCATTCTGGTTTGCACATGACCTACAGTTATCACCATGACCCATGGAGACACAGAGGTCTCCCATCCATTAACACGTTCACCAAGTCAACACACATTTCCAGATACCTGCCACATACCCAATGATTTTAGGCACTGAGGATATAGCAATGGAAAAAAAAAAAAAAAACAGACAAAATTCCTCACTCGTGGGGATCACACTCCAGGGGGGACAGAGAGGAGATAAGCAAGCGAACAAAAACACATGAGGCACAATATAAGGTAAAACAAGGAGAGTAAAGAGACAGTCATGGTTTACTAAGTTGGTCAGAAAAGGCCTTTCTTGTGACGTTGAAACTGAGCAGAGACAGGAAGCAAGGAAGAGAGGGAGGGAGGGGAGGGAGAGGAAGGGGACATAAGGATTTCAGGTAAAAAGGTATGTCAGCCAGAGAGTAAGGGCTCTGAGAGACAAGTATGTGTGGTAGGCAGTTTAAATGGCTCCCAAAGATTCCACATCCTGTTTTTTTGGAATGTAGAATATGTTATGTTACATGGCAAAGGGGAATTAAGGTTGCAGATGGAATTAAGGCTGCTAATCAGCTGACCTTAAAATGGAAGACTCACCTCTATTATCCAAATGGGCTCAATGCAACCAAAAGGACCCTTCAAGATGGAAGAAGAGCATAGGCAGGCAATGTGACAGCAGAAGAATGGGCAGGGAGAAGCAATGTTGCTGGCAGTGAAGATGGTGGAAAGGAGCCACAAGCTTAAAAACATGGGGTAACTGCTAGAAGTTGAAAAAGCAAAGACCCAGATTCTCCCGTAGACTTCCAAAAAGGAAATGCATCTGTGCTGACACCTTGAGCCCAGGAAGAACCATGTCACACCTCTGACCCAGAGAGCTACACGGCAGTCACCCTGTGTCGCCCTAAGCTGTGCAGTGTGTGGCAATTTGTTAGGACAGCAGCGGGCACTTCGGCGTCCCTGGCAGGTCTGAGAAACATGAGGAGGTGGAGCAAGAGGAAGGGGACAAGTGATGTGTTCAGAGAGGAAGTGGGAGATGAGCACACCATGGAGGACTTTAGGAGCTACTTGAATCAGCTTTAACTCAAAGAAAAATAAGCCATAAAGAGTTCTGGAGCAGAGAGGCATGGCGCTCTGACTTCTACTTCCTAAGGATCAGCTCAGGCTGCTACATGGAGAACAGACAACACAAGGGGTGGTATGGAAACAGGCACACAATATAAACGCAGCTGGAATGATTCAAGACAGAGTCTGGCAATCTGAACTGGGTGAAGGCAAAGGAGGCAGAAAGAATTCAGACAGATGGAAGAACACTTGCTAGGACTCCCACCTGCTTGGTTCTTGCCTGATTTTTCTTCTCTCTGGGTTGCTAGCATCATCCAGAGGGTTTATTTTTTCTTTCTCAAAGCAGAATACATCACAGAAGCAGGGGTGGTGAGTTGTGAACACGTTAAGCCACATACTTAAAATGAACACACGAAAGCTACAACTGCCTGAGTATCTGGATTCCTACACCTATTGATCAATTAATCAAAACCAGCATTTTTCGAGCACTTAAAAAAAACACAACCTATTTCAAGACCCAGACATATATCCACAAATATCTACCACACAATCAGCGGGACATTCTGCTGTAATGTATTCCGTTCTTTCTAACAAGCTGAGCTTTTCTACTTTATTTCATTAAAAAGTGTTTGTGCACCACCAATGCAGGTGACCATTTATTTCAAGACTCCTGAAGCCTTGAACACCTAAGGACAGAGAGCCAATCCAGGAAGCTGACATTAAGGCACAGAGTGCCTGTCCTCACCCACAGAGATCAGGTTCCTGAAGTTCTCCAGCATCACGTCTCCATACAGTTTCCTCTGGGCGGGGTCCAGCAGCCCCAGCTCCTCCTCCGTGAAGACCACTGCCACATCCTTGAACGTCACTGTCTCCTACAACACCAAGCACATGCAGCGTCAGACCTGTACCCACTGGGAGCCAGGCAGCACTGAGGAGATGGAGAGGATGGTAGGAAGCAGTTTCATGGTTTGAGAGATTCAAGTCCATCCATAGGCTTGTAGGCCCTTCTCCGTCTACCTGGCCAATGCCACATAGGGATTTTCCTTGGCCTCACCAGAAAGTGTGGCAATGACAACGTCCTTATGTTTTTATTTTGTGTCTGGAGTCAACTTACAAATAACCACCAAGAACTCTAAATGCACATCCTAGATGACCTACGTGTTAATTTTGGTACACACTGCCGACTGTCCCAGAAGCATCTACAATTCAGCCAAACATATCTGATTGTACCCACCGTCTTCCTTTCTCACACATGAACCCTATCACTTCACTTTAATGTGTGCTAAACTCACAAGCTTTAGGTACACTTGTGGGACAGCTGTGTGGTTCACCCCAGGTAACACCGGGCATCAGGTTCTGTAGCCAACAGGCCTCAGTGCCATTCCCAAGGGTCTGTACCTTACAAGCTGTGAGACTTTGGATGAGACTGCCTTAGTTACCTAAGTTTCTTCTCTGTATGTGGTCCTTCCATGATGGAGCTCTTTCAAGGATTAAATCAGGGAACATCTACAGCATTTGGAACAGTGTTGGCACAGAGGAAATGCCTAACCAACAGTTGCTATCATTCATGTTATTTCTTCATGTTGCCAGTATCAATATCTATTTCACCTTAAATTTTGGGGCTATGTGTTATCCCAGAGAACAGGTCATCTATCCCTTCCTGTTCTGAATAAACATCATTTAATTTTACATATCCTTCTCATTAGAATACATCCTGTAAGAACACTATTTTACATAGATCTTGTTTCCCTGTCTGATAACTTGAAAATAATTGCAAAGGACGATTACAAGGCCGAAAAATGAGCACATTTAAAATTATGATCGTATGATGGCAGATTTCTTCCCAATCTTTTTCTCACTCTCCTAAACTTGCGAGAGAATGGGACAACCCAGGTTCTCTGTATGATGGCCCAGAGCAGGCTATTACATTTTTCCATGGCTTTGGTAATCTGATTTGGAAGAACAATTTGTATTAGTATTCCCACTTATTTGACTGTAAATTAATAGAACTCCCTTTTCAGATGTTTACTCATATTTCTCATTTGTGACACGCCTATGCATGTCCTGCTTTGTATTCCACTGGGGTTTTTTTTTTCCCCCTTTAACCAGATGCGTAAGTTTCTTATTATGGGCTTTGTCTTTTTTTTCTGGAATCCCTGTGGTAAATATTTTTGCCTCAGGTTATTGTTCCTGGTAATTTCACCTAAGGTGTCTTTTGCCGTAGAGAAATTTAAAGATTTTTTTAAAGATTTTATTTATTTACTTAAGAGTGAGTGAGTGAGAGAGAGCATGAGTAGGGGGAGGGGCAGAGGAAGAGGGAGAAGCAGGCTCCCTACTGAGCAGGGAGCACCACATGGGGCTTGATCCCAGGACCCTGAGATCATGACCTGAGCAGAAGGCAGACACTTAACCAACTAAACCAACCCAGCACCCTGGAATTTAAAGATTTTATACAACGAGTGTGCTAACTGCCATCTTTGTGTCTGTAGCGCTGAGCAGGTCAGTGAAGGGGAGTGACGACAGGAAGATAATCACCCTGAGAAGGGAATCAGGGAGCAGCACCACCTGTGAAAATCATCTCTCAAAAGAACACTCCAGGTACATTACAGGTCCCAGGGCCCGAAATGAATTCTTTCTGTTTCCCTATCTCTTCCACTTGAGCAGAATGCCTCACATTTCTGGCCTTGGTTTCTTGTATGAATCTGACCAAGTCTGTCATATTCACATGTTTTAAGATGAAGATAAGATCAACACCTCCTCCCTCGGCTGCTCCAAAGAGTAAATGCACAGAATGCACCAATACTCTAAGGCACAGGGAAGATAGAGTCCAGCTCTCCCTGTGGAAACCTCCAGCAATATCTTTGTGGAGCAGCGCTTACAGCCTGCTGTGCTGTGCTGTGCTTGCAGTTGGATAATCCACCTGATTACACCTGCACATAGCGAATGTGAGGACAAAAAACTGGCAGATTCTTTTCAGACTTGGTTTGGGTGGGGGGAAAGGTTTGATGTAGGCAAGTGGTCACTGCAGTGTTGGTTAGGATAATAAAACCCCTAAACCATGTATGTCTATAAATGGGAAGCAGTTAAAGATAGAAAGGTACAGGAGCACTTGGGGGGCTCAGTGGCTGAGTGTCTGCCTTTGGCTCAGGGCGCGATCCCAGGGTCCCAGAATCACTCCCACATCAGGCTCCCCAGATGGAGCCTGCTTCTCCCTCTGCCTGTGTCTCTGCCTCTCTCTGTATCTCTTAGGAATAGATAAAGTCTTTGAAAAAAAAAAAAAGAGAGAAAGAAAGAAAGGTACATCAATTCAATGGGATCAGAATGCAACTGTAAAAAAAAAGAACATTACATAATGCTAACGGGAAAAAAAATCAGAATTTAAAATTAGGTGTATTTTGTGAATATAAATTCAGTTATGAATGCCCATAAAGATAAGAGTAGGAGGAAATTACAATAGTTCATTTGTCAGCAGGGAAGTAATGAAGTGGGGGAACTGCTCATTTCTAGTAATTTTTCTACTGCAAAAAATAATCATAAAACAAAAGATAACTACATGCAATGTAAATTCAAAAGGGACAAAAGTAAGACACTGGTGTAAAACAGGTCCTCAAATGCCTGTTGTTCTGCCCAGAAAAACATAATGACTTGAGTAATGAGATGGAATTTGGAAAGTGAAAAAAAGGCAAGCCCTACTCACCTTGAACATGGTCATGTGTCCTCCTCCTTCTGGGGGTAGGTAGGCCAAGTCCTGAGTTGCACAGATCCCACAAAGCAGAACTGCACCTGGTGGTGTGCCTAGGAAGGCAGAAAAAAAGGCATTAAAGGTAGCCCAGGATGCTGCTCCGCTACAGGGATGATTACCGTGAATCTGTACACGAACATTCACAGCACCGTTATTCAGGAACTGGAAACCACCGAAACATCAATCTATAATCTATGCATGAATGAACAAATTGTGGCAAAATCCACACAATGGAATATTATTCACCAATTAAGAGGAAGGGATACTGATTATGCTACAACATGGATGAACCTTGTAAACACTACTGAAAATGAAAGAGGACGGTCACTTTCCAAAGGCCGGATATTGTGGGATTCCATTTATACAAAATGTCCAGAGGCAAATCTATGGAGACAGAAAGCAGGTTACTGGTTGCTGGGGTCGTTAACTGGGGGGTGGATCACGAGGGTTAACTGAAAATAGGCACAAAGAATCCAACTGGGGAAACAAAAATATTCTAAACTGAATTATAGTAATGGCTACACCACTCAGCAAAGTTACTAAAAATCATTGATTTGTGCAACTAAAATGGGGTGAATTAAAAATAAATAAATAAATAAATAAATAAATAAATAAAATGGGGTGAATTCTAGGATATGTACAATATACCACAAGTTGGTAAAAGTAAATGTTTGTTCATCTACACGTCATTTAAATTAGCAAGACGATTCTGAGTCCCTATCGCCACAATATTATATTTGAACGAATGAGTAAATAAGTAGGGGAGAAGCTGGTCCTCGTGGCAGAGTGCCGACTAATACGTGTCTCTTCCCATAAGATTTTATTAATTTTAAGAAAAAAAAATAGTAACTTTACAATGGAGAAACCTAATAGAAACCACCTCTAGAACTAGTCAACAAGGTTGAGTTCACCAATACATGGACAAACCAACCTACTTTGGCTCTTGTTATGTTGCAATGGCAAGGATGCCTCAATGCTTCTGTGGAATCACTCCCAACAACGCATAGCAAAACCTAAACATGGATACATCAGATAAATCCCAAATGAAGAACTTTCTCCCAAATAACTTCCCTCTACACTCTTTAAAAGCATCAAGAGGGATGCCTGGGTGGCTCATCAGTTGAGCATCTGCCTTCAGCTCGGGGCGTGATCCCAGAGTTCCAGGATTGAGTCCCACATTGGGCTCCCTGCATGGAGCCTGCTTCTCCCTCTGCCTGTGTCTCTGCCTCTCTCTCTCTGCGTCTCTCATGAATAAATAAATGAAAAATATTTTTAAAAATAAAATAAAATCATAAAAGCATCAAGAACTGGCACCTGGGTGGCTCAGTCAGTTGGGCATCTGACTCTTGATTTCAGCTCAGGTCTTGATCTCAGGGTGAGCCCCTTGTCAGGACTCCATACTGAACATGAAGTCTGCTTGAGATTCTCTCTCTCCCTATCCCTCTGCCCCTTCCCCCATTCCTATTCTCCCTCTCTCTAAACAAATAAATAAAATCTAAAAAAATAATGATAATAAATAATAAGTAAGTAAAAATAAAAGCATCGAAACCAGGGGCACCAGGCTCCAACAGTAGACCATGTGACTCTTGATATTGGGGTCATGAGTTCAAGGCCCCACACTGGGCATAGAGCTTATCTGGAAAAAAAAAAGCATCAATGAAAAAGATAAAGGTTGTGGAATATACTCCACATTAAGGAACATCAAGTATGACAAAAATTTTGTAAAATGTGTATAAACAAATATATAGCTTAAGGCAATCCATAAAATTGGACTTTGAACTGGGATGGAGTAGAGGAGACTGGTTATAAGGCCTTTAAATGAAAACAGAACAAAATTAACTAAAAGACTATGGATTACATAACAGGATGTTATATAATGTTATCCAGCACTATCTAATAAGTAATATTACATTTAACATCTAATAGATAACACTATTGTATAATATATCTAATATTAAAAAAATATATAATATCTAATATTGCCAACTGAGTGATGTTAAAATTCTATAATCAGCCTCTCCTAAATCCTTCTTCCTAACACATCTCCTAATACCCATATATGGGGCTTTCTTCCTTCAGAAAGCTAAAATAAGCTGTCACTGAATTACAAGTATAATTCCTGATGTTATGCTGACAGAGCCACAAAACAGATAGGCAAGATGTAAACAATTGGGGAATTTGGGTAAAGAGTAAGTAAGAATTTCTTATACTATTTTTACAACTTTTCGAAGGAAAAATTTTAAATTATATAAAAATAAAGTCTTAAAATATCAGAAAACAGTCGTAGCAATAACAGTAATAATGAGAATAATAAATAACATGAAATTATATGGAAGTTCATTAATTTATTTTTTCTTGCCAGTGTTTAAAAATTTCCATAGTTATGGGGTACCTGGCCGGCTCAGTTGGTGGAGCATGCAACTCTTCATCTTGGGGTTCTAAGTTCAAGCCCCACATTGGGTAGAAGATTACTTAAAAATAAAATCTTAAGGGGTTCCTGGGGGGCTCAGTCAGTTAAGCAAGAGTGTGTACTCTTCATTTTGGCTCGGGTCATGATCTCAAGATCCTGGAATCAAGCCCTGCATCAGGCTCTGTGCTCAGCAGGAGTCTGCTTGAGAGTCTCTCCTTCTCCCTCTGCCCTGCCCCTGCACAAGCATGCGCACGTGCTCTCTAATACATAAATCTTTTTTTATAAAATAAAGAATAAAATAAAATCTTTAAAAAATTTCCATAGTTAAAACAAACCAGGAGAAAAACACAGAGAAATATATGATAGTTTTGTGAAATGTTTATAAACAAACATATAAATATACACAAAGAACCACCAAACAGAAATGTTTTAACAAATTAAAAGCTTCACAGCTGGGCAGCCCGGGTGGGTGGCTCAGTGGTTTAGTGCCGCCTTCAGCCTGGGGTGTGATCCTGGAGACCTGGGATCAAGTCCTGCATTAGGCTCCCTGCATGGAGCCTGCTTCTCTCTCTGCCTTTGTCTGTGCCCCTCTCTCTCTGTATCTCTCATGAATAAATAAATAAAATCTTAAAAAAAAAAAAAAAAGCTTCACAGCTGCTACCTTGGATTAATGGGTAATTAAAAAATTTTTCCCTCATATTCTGTATTTTCTGAATGTTCCATAATGATATGGTTCTATAATAATTAAACACATTATAAGTAATAAGTGAAACAGAATAGTTGACAGTGTTTGGAAAAACTCAAAAAAGTCACAAACCACTAGCTTTGCTTTTCAGGTCCTCCAGAATCAAGGGCTAACTACCTGGGGTCTGATTTCTGTGGGTTCCTACAGCTTAAGAAGAACATACCCAAGAGATTAGGAACTCGAGCTCTGGACTCAGACTGCATTCATCCCAATCCTAGCTTGGCCTCTTACTACATGGGGACTTTGGGAAAAGAATTTATGCTCCATGGGTCTCAATCTCATTTTACAGAATAGAAAAAGAAAGCAGGATTTCTTCACAGAGCTATGGTATGGCACAATGTATTTGTATAAAACCGTCACTGGTGAGGTCGGCAGTTAAGGGTCAATTATTATTAATGCCCATGCCCGATTACACGTGTATCATCTGATTGATGTGAACATTGTTGCGAAAGAAAAATGCCAAATCCCACTCACGTGGAACCTTGCTGTAGTAGTCAAGGAGTCACTCCTTGGATCTCTGCGCAGCTCTTTTTGAGAAGTTAGGCTGGGGAAAGAAAAGAATGTTATGAAATGCCATGATCGTGTGGCTCTCCTCAACAAAAGTTAAAGCCTCCCCTTCCTCCGTGCAATCTGGAAGCAACCCTTATCACCAACTACACCCCAAGACCTGATGTTTGCTTCCCACCTGCTTGTACTCATTAATCTCTCTTACATTTTTCCTTAAGCTCTTCCTCGTGCACCTCTTAACTCAGGCATGAAACCCAAAACCATGCCTCAGGTGATGACCGCTGCCCTGACAAGACCTGCCACAGGCCCAGACCACTGAGAGCTTTTGAGGCCAACTCATACCTGCACAAAAGGACCATGGAGTGACTTCTGGGATGATCTATTCCCTTTACCTTATTAGAATACTAAAATCCCTGCCCAAGGAAGGGGGGAGGGCTCAGCCTCACATACACAACACACAGTGTAGGTATTGGCATGTTTCACTAAGGCACATGCTCCACCTTAGGCCCATCTTTACATATGATGATGACAAGACTTCCCTATCTAGGGACGCCTGGGTGGCTGAATGGTTGAACGTCTGTCTTTGGCTGAGGTCATGATCCTGGGATTCTGGGATCAAGTCCCACATTGGGCTCCCCGCAGGAAGCCTGCTTCTCCCTCTACCTATGTCTCTGTCCCTCTCTGTGTCTCTCATGAATAAGTAAATAAAATCTTAACGAAAAAGACTTCCTATCTATCTAAATATCTATCCTAACTTTCAACAAAGGGAACCCATTCACCATCTTTTGGGGAGTCACGGCTTTGGAAGCCATTCCCCATGATCTCCTTAGTTGCTGTAAATAAGCTTTCTTTGTGCAACAACTCAACCTGGTACGGTTTCTGACTCAAGGAGAGAACTCACGTTGGATCTGTTGCACCCTCACCTTCCCAAAAGAGAGATTATAAGGGGCCCCCGATTATCCAGAATCATGCAGGAATCAGAGAAGAGGAAAGGTTCTGCAGTGGGATATCTACCCTACCCTAAGGATTTCGGGCTCTTCGGGAAATTGATACTAAGAAATGTCACCATCCACCTTGTGCCAGAAACTGTTTTGAGATGTTTATTTCTACCACTACAGCTGGCACGCAGGGGTGCAAGCGCAGCTGCCTGTGGGAATCCCAAACAGACCAGATTTGGCCTCTTGCCCCTGACAAAATCCACAGGCAGAGACATTAGTGGCGGTGAAATAAGAAAGGAATTTATTTCAGCGACGCCAACGGCTGCAGACTACCAGCTCAAAGACTCTTCAAAGTATTGGAAACGCTTCCAGGTTTATACACAAAAAATGTGGGGCAATGGCAGGTGGGCAGTGAAGGTCAAATGATCACCGTCTCAATCACGAGTGGGGCCTTGCTGGCTCACAGCAGGGCTTAATGCTGGAGGGGGTGGTTTGGTTCCACCAGGGGATGCTTTGCCCTCAGGGTCTTCCACCCGAGACAAGAGACAAGCTGGACAGAAGCCAACTAGAAAGTTTGAGGTCAAAATGGAGGCAGCTCTCACCACCTCTTCGATTCCCCAACAGCAGGAAGCAGAAGCACCCGTGGGTGTAGGGAGGCAGACGCTGGGCGAGCTAAGACACGCAGAAACTCTCAAACCAGGCGACAGGCGACCCCACCCCACCACACCCCAGGACTGGCAAACCACCCTGAACGCGGAGACTCCCCCAGGGATGCACACCACTGCCCTCCCGCTGCATACCTGCGTACTCTGTCCAGGCTTCTTTCCCCCTAAATCGCCCACTCGCTGCTGGTTCCAAGCACAGATCCAGGAAGTTTGGAAGCGTCCGAAGAGGCGGAACTGACGCACTGCTCCCAAAGAAAATTCAGTAACAACCTCACACTCCCCCCAGCGGAAGTGCCTGCGAAACCATGGAACTTCTGGACTACACTTCCCAGAAGGCACCGGATCCGCCTTCCTGACGGGAAGTGCCTGCCGCCACACGGAGCGTTTGGACTACATCTCCCAGAACGCACCAGATCCGCCTTCCCGAGCGGAAGTGCAAGTCACCGCACGGAGCGTCTGGACTACACCTCCCAGAATGCCGAGGGCGAAACGTTTTTAGTCTCACCCTCCAAAAGTGTTGCGGTTGCTGGGAGCTAGTTGTCTACACTTCCTCGAAATGCCAGAATGGAAGGAATCACGTAGTCTCGACTTCTTGGGTGGTTATGAGGGTTTCTACACTAAGAGTCTGCGTTGCCTCTGCCTGAGTGCTCCGAGAAATTATTCCATGGACACAACTTCCTGAATTCGAAATGCCTCCAATTGTGACAGGAGTATTGTTGGGAAGGGAACCGGTGAGGAGATAACAATCTTCAAGAAATTAACGGGGGCGGGGGGGGGAGGGCAGAAAATAACGGGGAATGATTGCTTAGGCGACACAAGATAATTGAAAGGTAGATGAAAGGACGATATGAGGCTAAAACAGGGTTTAAAGAATGGGTGGGATTGAATGACTTGGGAGAAGCGGTGACTCCTATGCCAGACCCTGATGTACCACAAGTTTAGTAGAAAAAACAACTTAAGACAGCCGAAGTGGAAGCTTGTCCTTATGGAAAGTCGCTCTTGCCTCACTTAAACTTTTTATTAGAATTATTATCCCTACTTCGGAGGTGAAAACGTCAAGTTTCAGTGAAGCTACAAAATTGTCCACTATCTTCAAACAGGCAGAACAGCTGCAGAGCTTGACACTGGAGTTATGCTGATTCCCAAAGCCTCTGATTTAACGCCAAAACACTGAGGAGGATTCTGTAGGTGAGGGAGCATGTTCCAGCATTAGGAGTTTTTTTCCTTTATATTTCTGGTTAAAATATCTTTATTATAGTTAGCAATTTTAAAACACATAAAAACTAAAAATAGTATGAACCAAAATAAGAAGAAATGCACCTAGAATCCTTCCCCCTGGAAAAAAAAAAAAAAGGTTTGTCTCCTAAACTTGTCTCCATAAACTTACATATACCTATCAACATACTTATTTGATTTTTAAAATGAACTCTCATGTTCTCTATTCATTTTTCTAGACTGTGTAAACTAAACATTTTCTAGTATCAGTCACTGAAAATCTAACTCCTTTCAAATAATGGGTGTATGATATTGCATGGAGCAGATTGAGAATGAAAACCACAACAGCCCCTGACATCTGGAAGCTGGTGTGGCACTCACAAATAGGTCATGTTGTTCTCCTTTGGGATAGTAAATGAATCACTATCCTCAAATGAGTGTTCTCTGAGACCATGGTGAAGTGAGACAAAACAAGGCTCCTTCTTAATTCTGTTGAGACAGACAAAAAACAAGATCACTGTGCCAGCCACACAATGCCAACATCCCCCTTTTGCTGGTTAAGTGACTGCTACTGCGTTATCCCTTAGATCTTTATCTTTGTTCCAGTCTGCCTTCACAAAAGATGAAATTTGTTGAAATACTCCATCTTAGAATTGCTCTTGCTTTCTGAAAGTATTTAATCTAGAGTGAACCTGCTTCCTTAGGTCCTCCCCAAAACACCAAACAAGCCTCAAATGTTGTAATAGATTCTTTCTTTTACCCTCTTTTTCTTTGGATGCCTCATAGTTTTCCCTAGTGGGTGTACTCTCTTACTGCAGTAAATAATAAATCCAACTTGTCTAACTATTGGTGTGTTTCTGGATAAATTAAGTAAATATTTTGGCACATTCCCAGATAAATAGTAGGTTTGCTATGACATATGAAGCTGCAATGAATATCATTTTATGTTCTTCTGGGACAGACAGAAATTTTTGGCTAGTGAACTATCAATCACAAATCACTCCTTTCTTAATCTCTTCCATTTCAGCGAATAGAAAAAGCTGAATGCTCACTTGTCCACCTTCCTTGCAGCCACACAAGTCCATGCATGCAACTGGCTAATAAGATACTGTCAGAGAAGATTACAAGGTACAGGGGAGTAGGGACCTGTGCAACCATAATCTGTCCAACAGTTTGGTGTAGTGCACAGGGTCACCAAGGAATCACACCATGGCATGGTGGAAATGCAAGGGTTTAACAGCCTTGTTGCCCCAGGGTGGTGCTGGCTCCCCAAAGAGTAAGGTGGCCAAGGTGTTGGCCACCTTCTGGTCACATGAGGACAAACACGATGTAGATAATGTTCCTTCCTTGTTAACAAGGATGAATTACTGCAATGCGTAAGGATTGGAAGTATAAGGGGTGGGTCCTTAGAAGGGCAGAGAAAATACATCTAGTTGTTTGGTCACCCTTGCACTCCCACGTCATCCACTAACTCCCATGGTGTCTCTAAGGTTGCAGACAATGTCTGAGAGGAATAGAAGGCCCTGTGTGGGAAGCTCTACCCAGTTTGGGTCACTTGCCAGCCTCAAGTAAGACCTATTTTCATGCAGCATTGAACAACTGATGACATTGCTGAAAACAGGACAGTTGAAATGAGGTCTTTTCTGGGGGAGGAATTAAAAATTGAAGTACAGGGGCACCTGGGTGGCTCAGTGGTTGAGCATCTGCCTTTGGCCAGGGTGTGATCCCGGATTCCTGGGATCGAGTCCCACATCAGGCCCCTTGCATAGAGCCTGCTTCTCCTCCCTCTGCCTGTGTCTCTGCTTCTATTCCTGTGTAAAATGGCATACGCATTTTTTCCAGGCCCTTGTAGGGCTAAAGATTGAACTGGTGACATTGGGGGTTTTCAGGGTGAACATGGTTACTCGTGGTGCTTATCTGCTGTGTGGTTTATGTACCTAATATGCTTGTGGGTGGGGTCCTTTGGGATGTTTCAGGTACTGGTTATTCTGGTTCCCATAAGTGAATGCAGAATGGGCACTCATTTTGGCTGCTTTTGGCATAAAATGTCACCACCTTCTGAGGGGGCATGCCCCCTCATGGCAAAGAATTTGACCCATAACAACAAAGACTCCTGCCTGCCACATAAGTTAACCAGGATGCAATGGGTTTTTGACAATACTGCATATCAGATAGGGAAAAAAAATAGGGCATCTGGGTGGCTCAGCAGTTTAGTATCTGCCTTGGGCTCAGGTCGTGATCCTGGGGTCCTGGGATTGAATCCCACATTGGACTCACTGCAGGAAGCCTGCTTCTCCCTCTGCCTGTGTCTCTGCCTCTCTGTGTGTGTTTCTCATGAATAAATAAAAACTTAAAAAAAAAACACAAAAAACCCTATATCTTTTTCCAGAAGAGAATGCAAAGGTTGGGTGATGTTCATTCTTTCCCTTTGCTATCTTGTACCTTAGATACTTTAATGTAAATTAATATTATTACATAATATATTTGATGATTTAAGAAATAAGAGATGGAAGAAAAAATACTTGGGTAATTCATACACAAATATATTAATAAAAAACAAGAAATACTTATATTTACAGTCCTCATTTCTGCATCTAGTCACATTGTCCTAACTAGTATTTATAACAGCTCTTCTACTACTTACACACATTCCCTTTGTGCTCAACAAGCACTTCATTTGGCTGTGGTTCTTTTTAAAAATTTTTTAAAAGATTTTATTTATTTATTCGAGAGAGAGAGAGACACACAGAGAGAGAGAGAGGCAGAGAGAGAGGCAGAGGGAGAAGCAGGGTCCATGCATCGAGCCCGATGTGGGACTCGATCCCAGGTCTCCAGGACAACACCCTGGGCTGAAGGCAGGCACTAAACCGCTGAGCCACCCAAGGATTCCCTGGTTGTGGTTCTTTACCTGTAAATGAACCAAATGTTCATTCTTGAAGGGTCTGGGGCATTAGTTGACCTGCCTATATTGGGTTGTTTTACTTTTTAAGATTTTATTTTTAGGTAATCTCTACACCTAATGTGGGGCTTGAACTCACAACCCTGACATCAAGAGCTGCAAGCTCTACCGACAGCCATCCAGGTGCCTCTGGGTTGTTATACTTTTTCAGTAACTTTAATTACAAGGTATGGTAGTTGTGACATCCTAAGGGTTTCCTGTATTCCAGGAATACTCTATCTCCGTGGAATAGCAGCAGCCTAATTTTCCCTTGGTTAGGATTAATTACCACAATCAGTTGCCTGTTGTTTCTGAGGCATGAAGATCCCAAAGTGGTTGGCAATGCTTCAACTTCCTATTCAGTGGAACTGTTGTTTTAATTCCTGATGGAAGCATTCTTCCCTTTGGAAATACCTCCACACCAACAGAGTCTAAAGGCTTATGGACAAAGTGTACAAATTTTGCTGGGATAATAGTGAGGGATACTACGGATAATAGTGAGGGATACTAGGGATAATAGTGAGTAGAGCCACTCCCATTTGAACCCCTTTATTCCCGCACCTCTATCTTCCACCTATGGATAAAACAGTATCATATACTGGACACTGATTTATTTTTTAAAGATTTATTTACTTATTTTAGAAAGAGAGAGAGCATAAACTGGAGGGGCAGAGGGAGAGAGAGAGAGAATTCTGAGCAGACTCTGCACCAAGCACAGAGCCTGATGTGGGGCTCAAACCCACAACCCTGAGATCATGACCTGAGCCGAAACAAAGACCCAGTTGCTTGACTGCACCATCCAAGTGCCCGTGGACACTGATGTGGACAATATACAGCAGCTGGGAGGACAGTATGAAGCCCCACAAGTTATTGGCACCTAATTGGCGGTGTAACTGAGGCTTTGAATGGCATTTCACCATACCATGAAGCCAAATGCTTCAGGATGATAAGGAAAATGGAAAGTGTCAGAGCAGCTTACATGGCAACCAAGACCTATTACAGAAACTTCTCTTGTTCTGGGCCCAGTCAAAAAGTTTTCAGAAAAAAAAAAAAAGTTTTCAGGTTGCTCATAAAAGGCAGAGTGACACACCCCAATTAGAAATATATTACCTTGAGACAGCTGGGTGACTCAATGGTTAAGCATCTGCCTTTGGCTCAGGGCATGATTCCAGGATCCGGGATTGAGTCCCACATTGGGCTTCTTGCAGGGAGCCTGCCTCTCCCTCTGCCTATGCTTCTGCCTCTCTCTGTGTCTCTCATGAATAAATAAAAAAATATTTTAAAAAGGGAATATATTACCTCTAAAATCCAAAGAGACCCACTAGATAATGTAACTCATTTTCATGGGAAGGCTCAGATGCAACATGTTCTTCACCTAGAAGGGATAGTTCAACATACCAACACCACTGAATGCCTGGAAATTTTACTGGAGATGCAAGGTCCCTGAATATTTCTAGGATTTATTCCCACCATCTGACAGGTAAGTTGCTATATCTAAGGTAGTTCCTACTGCTTGTTCACCTGATCTAATCAACATAATATCATCAATGTGCCAATTGACATCAAGGATTCAGTCACTGAAAAAAATAAAGTTTATTTCCTCTCTCAGTGGACACTCACACTGGTACATAGACATAGGTCCCTTAGGGGAACCATGGGGAAAAGATTAACAGCCCACATTTTGCAGTACAGAAGATCCCATCCTCAAGAAGACCTGGCCTCCACTCTCCTTCAGGCAAAGGATTCTGGGTTTCTAAACTGGCCATGTCCTAGAATTGATTTAAGAGCTGTGACTCTGTTTTGATGAGTCAAGTTAGACTTCTGTTTACTTGACCTTAAGCTCTGCCACTTTTATGTAGATCAAATAATTGAGTAGATTTCCCATCTATCTATTCACTATGAACACCAAAATCAACAAGGAAAGGTCAAGCCAGTGCATGATGACTTGAAGCTTTTGGGTCCTTAATGCTTGAGCTGGAATTTGAGGCCATGTCCTCATCTTCCCTCCACACTGTAGTTAGGAATAACCCCCTTATGCTCCTTAGTTTGTCCAAGATATTCTAAGGTAACAACTCCTGGTAATCCAAAACCTTGTCTTCAATAATTCTTTAGGAGTATCAAATGTATATTTCATATATGTTTGCCATGTCACACCATTGATTACCAATGCCCTATTTTCCATGGGGGAATGGAGTCATTAGTGCCTTTAAATCTAGTAAGATGCAAGAACCAATTCTAGAAAACACAGTTCAGAAAATTTATTCTTAATATTCTGTTCCTTTAGAACTATTTTTGGAACAAAAATCTTTTTTTCATAAAGACTCAACCAAAGAAAAAATTATTAGGAAATAATGATATTTATTCCAGGAAACTGGCCTACTAGATTGTGGGGCTGGCTTGGCAAAGTCAAAACCCCTAAGAGGACATCAGGAAGACCAAAATGGACCTCTTTGTCACAAGCTGAAGATGCCATCAACAGGCAGGAAAATGCTTTCTCTCAGTGAAGTTTCAGCTCTGCCTCTAAGGACTTTTGTTATATCAGGCTAACCCAAATGGATCTAGGATATTATACCCTACTCAAAGTCAATTGATTCTGGACTTTAATCACATATTCTACAAAATACCTTCCTAACACCTAGGTCTGTGACAGAATAACTGGGGACCATAGTCTAGATGAGTTGCCACATAAAATTGACCATCACACAGATCTTCATCAGCAGGAAACTGGTTAAGGAAAAAATGATACTTGGTACACCAGAATACTATGTAGACACTAGAAATGAGGTTGTAGGTCAATTTATTGAAGTGACCTTCAAGAATTGTTTCCATCTAGCAAAAAACTCTAATTAGAAAATAGTATGTTTTAGGTTCCTTATAAAATTCTATACAACTCTTACTTTGCACGCTCATCAAAATATTAATAGTGGTGAATTTACCTACTACCTCCCACTTTCTTTTGACTTTCCTCTACTGATGTACTTCTTTTCAATGTCCAGGTATTATTCTCATCAGTAAAAGAATATGAAAGTATAAATAATCCTTTCAAGAATTAAATATTTGTATTAAGACATGGCAAATGTAACAAAATGTCAATCTCCAGATGAGTTAAGGCAGAGGTTCTGAGACTGCTAACTTTACAATCAGTCATAGTGTTGTCAAATAAAAAGGAAATATTGTGGTACTAGACTCAGATCTTCAAATGGATATCCCGCCAATTTAGTTAGATGTTAATAACCTGGGAAGCCTCTTTTGAAACAGAGAAAAGATGACCTCGAACAATTTCTATCAAATGTAGGTAAGTTCAAAGCTAAGATAGGGAAATCCCTAGGGACCACATAAAACAAGTGAATTCCATGGTCACAAGAGGGAACTGAAACTGAATGGCCTCACTAAAGATCTGGAACTAGATACTATCTAAGAATTTACTACTGAGTGTGGTTGGGATTTTAGACCTCGTGCACTCTGAGACATGAACATGAACACAAGCCAGCCAGTCTTAGGTGTTGTTGCTACCTGTAACCACTTTAAGAGAACCCCAGAAAAAAAAAAAAGAGAGAGAACCCCAGCTATGCAGGTTAGGTGTAAGCCCTACTTGTGGTCTTTTCAGTTTTAGAAGTTAAGGACTTTTGGCTTAATCTGATGAGATTTATTACAAATAATTAGCTTGGCAATGACTTATTCCAGTATTTGGTGACAGTTTAAATGCCACCAAATACTCCTTGCCAGAGAATATTACTAGGAATATCCAATTCTATTTTATGTATGGATATACATAGAACACACACACATATACACAGAGATTTATGAATTTTATTATACTAGGAAGGCTATGGTCTGATTTCACAAAGCCTGTATTATGTTCTCCTGATATTACATGTCCCTGACATTATTTAAACAGTCCCATGATACTATGGGAACATATGAAATTTAAAGAAATCCTTATCGGTGAACACTCATCATTTCCATTTTAAAAATTGTAACTTTATTGATGCGTACTCATCTTTTCATTGTTTGAACTTCATCATCATATATTCCTAGTGTGTTTTTCCAGATCAGAGTTACACATTTCACATTCTGTTATATACTGCTTTTCAAAAGATGTATATTGTCATCAAGAAGAAAAACATATAACTGCCATTTCTGCAGTAGTATTTAATATATTTGATGAAACCACCAAATCCCAGATTTTTCTATTTATTTCATGAGGATGAGGGAAGAATATGGGAAGCTGTCCTTCAAATTTCACATAGCAAAAAAAAAATATATATATATATATATATATATTAAAAAATTGGCATAGCTTCTACCAGAGAAGTTTGATTTTTAAAAAATGCTACAAATTAGAAAACAATCATATCAAAGATTACATGGAAATGCAGAAATTTAAAAATCAATGATGAACTCAAAACTAAGAAAATTTTTATCATTACTAAATCTCTTTTAATGTTACTTTGAACCCTTGCCTTAACATTGAGAAAATTCAATTAAGCTGTGTACAGTAGCCAGTTATTGCAAAATTAAAATTGTTTCAGTCTGCCATGTGAGAAAAATCACAAAATAGAATCGAATTTCTACTATATAAACCAATGGAACATGAAATCAAGATCCCAAAAATAACCCAACCTCAGATCGATGGCTGAGGGAATGCCAGGAGCCAGCTGCAGTAAGATACTACCAAAATAATGCTGTGGAATGCAGTGATATATATTTCTGCATTTCAACTGTTTCTCTGAATTTTTTTCTAGTTTCCTTTTCCAGATACAATTTTTAAATATCATACATTTTCTTTTTGATTCATTTAAAATATTTTGTCACTACTTTCCTCCATCTTAAGAACTATGTATATTGGTGTAGATGTCCTTGGGCTGAATTTTGGAGTGCTCTTGTGCCTTCTGGATCGGTTTCCTTCTCCCACAAAAAAGGTAGTTTTCAGCTATTATTTCTTTAAAATATTTTTTTTTGCCCTTTTTCTCTCTTCTGGGATCTCTTTAATGCAAATGTTATTATGCTTGATGGAGTCAGAGTTCCCTATCTTCAATTTACATAATTTTCCCCTCTTGGGCAGCCCGGGTGGCTCAGCGCTTTAGCGCCGCCTTCAGCCCAGGGCCTGATCCTGGAGACCTGGGATGGAGTCCCACATCAGGCTCCCTGCATGGAACCTGCTTCTCCCTTTGCCTGTGTCTCTGCCTCTCTCTCTCTCATGAATAAATAAAAATCTTTAAAAATAAAAATTCACCTCTCATTTGCTCAGCTAATTACTTTCCATTACTGTCTTCCAGGTCATTAATACATTCCTCTGTGTCATCTAGCCTATTTATTCCATCAATGTATTTATTTTAAAAAGATTTTATTTATTTATTCATGACAGAGAGAGAGAGACAGAGAGAGAGAGAGGCAGAGACACAGGCAGAAGGAGAAGCAGGCTCTGTGCAGGGAGCCTGACGTGGGACTTGATCCTGGGACTCCTAGATCACTCCCTGGGCCGAAGGCAGGCGCTAAACCACTGAGCCATCCAGGGATCCCCTCCATCGATGTATTTTTAATTTATTGTGTTCTTCATCTCTGATTGGTTCTTCATAACCTCAGTGGTAAGGGTCTCACTGAGGTCCTTCACTCTTCTCAAGTCCAGTGAGTATCTTTATGATCATTAAATTCTCTATCTGGTATATTACTTACATCTATTTTTGCTTAGGTCTCTTGCTGTGGTTTGGTCCTGTTCTTTCATTTGGGAGATATGTCCCTCTCCTCATTTTCTCTATTTATTATTAAAGTCAGCTAGGTCTCTTCCTCTTGAAGGTAACAGCCTCATGAAAGGGTTCTGTAGTGCCATGCAGTGCGTTATCTCCTGTTCTCTGGGACCTGTTGTTTCAGAGTGTCTCCTATGTGTGTTGCCTGTGCCTGATGTTGTGTCCCGGCCTTTTTCCTTCAGTCTAGTCATCTGGAGAGGCTCTTTGCTTGTTGTGGACAGGGTTTGGTCCTCAGCTGGGTGGATCACAACCAAATATATGCTGGTCTGCTTGTGAAATGAGACCTGCTGTCACTGCCACCTCTGGAAATGATCTCTCATAAAACATGCAGGTCAGGAGACGAGGTGTTGGTGGGATTTTATCTGGTCTCCTGGGGAAAGGGGCTCACAGTGCCAGCACTGAAGCAAGTGTGACTGGGAAAGGGATCCACTGGATTAGACGGGTAGGGCTTGGTGTAAGCAGGTTAGGTAAGGTGTGTTGGTGCTGCAATGGTTCCAGCAAGTGGCCATGTTTATGCTGGGGGGCTGGGGAGAGAAATGGTGCCTACTACTCCTTTGTTCCTGGAGGGGTGTCCTCATAATCCCTGCCTCTCCAGGCCATGCTCTGAGATGAGTAAGTCACTCTCCCTCTCATCTGCCCCTAGCATTTTTCAAACTGCTGATTCCTGCCTCTATTTCCACTGGTTGGTTATTGTGCTCTCCCAGAGCCCAGCCCACAGAAACTGAAAATCCAGTTAAGTCCCACTGGTTTTAAGAATTCTTGGAATTTGGCCCATCACTTTCAAAGCCAGATGTCATGGGGATTTGTCTTCCCTGTGTGGGCTCCCCAGTGTGATAGTCTGGTTTTTGCCTTCTCTGCACCACTGGCTTTGTCCCCCACCACTGACTGCCAGTCTGTTTTACTCTCAAACCGCATCTTTGCCTTTCCTACCTCTTTTAATATTGCCTCATCTCTACCTTTAGTTGATGAGTTGGTCTTCAGGTCGGTTTCTGGGTTACTTATGCTGATATAAGTGTTGTCTAGTTGTATCCATAAGAGGGGGCAAGCTTAGGGTCCTCCAACTCTGCCATCTTCCCTAATTCTCTCTCTTCCCTTTGATTCATTTTACAAATAAACACTAAGTACATATACTGAGTGCTACTCAATGTTGATTATATAGATACAGCAGCAAACTCCTTGCCCTTACGGAGTTTATATTCCAGGGGACATCAATTTTAATATCCACCATTAGAGTTTGATAAGTGCCTAAAGAAATTCTTATTTCAACAGCTTATTTCTTGAGTGATAACTGTAACTGTGAAGGTTCTAACTAAAGCCCTTATTGCACCACTTGTGTGATCCTGGGATCACTGGGATGTGTTCAGCTATGGCTGATATATTCACTTTACCGATACAAAGTTTTTTTCTATGAGACTGGATGAAATTTATCACCAACATGGGTTCTGTGATGAATTTTAACATATGAACTTGAACTGAACTGCTTACCACATATCTTACACTTATAAGGTTTCTCTCCTGTGTGAACTCTCTGATGAGATTTTAGATGTCCAGACTGACTGAAGACCTTACTGCATACATTACATTTGTATGGTTTCTCTCCAGTGTGGACTCTCTGATGAACCTTAAGATTTGAGGTCCTAGTGAAGTGCTTACCACATGCCCTACATGTATATGGGTTCTCTCCCATATGAACACTCTGGTGCACATCAAGATCCAAGCTTGTCTTGTAGCCCTTACCACACTCCTCACATTTGTATGGTTTTTCTTTGGTGTGGACTTTCTGATGAGCTTGCAGGCATGATTTCTGACCAAATCCTTTCCCACACTCTTCACATTTGAATGGTTTTTCTCCACTGTGAACTCGCTGATGTGTCAAAAGAGGTGAGATCCATCGGAAGCTCTTCCCACATTCCTTACAATTATAGGGTTTCTCCTCTGTGTGGAACCTCCGATGGTAATAAAGATGTGTCCTAGAAAAGAAGCTCTTTCCACATTCTTCACATTTGTGTGGTTTCTGTCCCATGTGGACTTTCTTATGGATACGAAGACGCGAACGCCAAGTATAGGACTTCCCACACTCCTCACATTTGTATGGTTTTTCTCCTGTGTGGACCACACAATGACTATTAAGTGCTGACCTACGACGAAAGCTCTTACCACAGATATCACACTTAAATGGCTTTTCCCCGGTGTGGACTCTCTGATGGTCCTGAAGATGGCAAGCATTAATGAAGGCCTTCCCACAGCCCTTACACTTATAAAGTTTCTCTCCCGAGTGTAACCTGCAATGATTACTAAGTTCTGATCTACGGCTGAAGCCTTTCCCACATTCTTCACATTTGAATGCCTTCCCTATAGTGTGGACTTTCTGATGAGTTTGCAGATGTGAGTTCTGACTGAATTCTTTACCACACTCATCACACCTATACCGTTTCTCTCCCAGGTGAACTCTCTGATGAATACGAAGTGCTGAACTATAAAAGAAGCATTTCCCACACTCACGACATGTATGAGACTTTTTTCCAGAGTTTAACTGCTGAAGATCACAGTTGGAGGTATCACTGAAGAATTCTTTACACCCATTTCCCTGGTAAGTTTTCTGGCCTGTGCGGATTATAGACAGTTCTGCTCCCACCTGGCTGGGTAAATCACATTGTTTGTACAACTGAGAACTCTTTATCATGGAGTTTTGACATCGGGTTAAGTCATTTGCAATGTGTTGCCAGATTTGCCAGCAAGAAAGTTCTTCATGTGGTTCTGCTTTAGGACTAGTCTCCATTTCATGTTGGACTTTGTCTCCTAAAATGACAGAATGCAGTGATGTGGACAAATGAAGGCTTTGTTCAATGTCTTCAAGATTTAACAGTTAGGGAAGAGCATGGGACTTTAATGAATCAAGGGAATATTCCCTACATCTTTCTAGTGTTTATCATGGTCTCTAGTTTAAATGTCTACATAAACCAAGAGGTAGTCTAGTAGGTCCCTATCCAGTAAGCACTAATGAAACAAATTTAGAATCCCACTAGTCTCATATGTGACATACAAGTTAGAAGTCAAAGACTGAATACCAAAATGATGATACATGTTAATTTTGCTGTTTCTACTGAATTTCAAAAATCAGTGTAAACTCTTACTTAAAAAAAAAAAAAAAAAAAAAAAAAGCTCTACATCCAACATGGAGCCCAACACCCAGCTTAAACTCACAACCCTGAGATCAAGACCTGAGCTGAGATTGAATTGGACACAACTGACTGAGCCATACAGATGCTCCCAGTAAACTCTTAAACAATAAGTTATACAGCAAATAAATTATATACACAATGACAGCCTTTGTCCTCAATATCTGAGAGGCAGTTCTAAGCCCTTGCAATGTCAAGCCTGAAAGGAGTGCTATAACGTCTTGGGTCACATTAGAAAGTTTAATAATATGATTTAGGGATGATATGACCATACCAGAAAGACCAAGAATTATTTGGGGTGATGCTTTCAATCACCTACTGGTGTGGACCAAGCATGACCACATGAACCCATTCAGTCTACACTGGTCATATGACAGAGCTCCAATAATTACTCTGGACACCAGATCAGGTGAGTTTCCCTAATTGGCAATATCCTGTGTATAACTACATCTTCAGGGAAAGTAACACAATAACATATCTCTGACTCCATGGAGAGAAGACAATGCAAACTCTGCATCTGGTACTTCCCTAAACTCCCTCTCTTGTGCTTTTTCTCTTGCTTGATTATAAGGTGTATCCTTCTCTGTAACAAACACTAACTCTGAGTATAACCGCATTCAGTGAATGCGGTCCCTTTTAGAAAATGATTCAATCTGAAGGCAATTTTGGGAATCTCCCAAACCTATAGTTGAAGTCAAGTGCAGGAGGTCTGTGTAAACTGTCCTTCTAAACTTTGTAGTTGCTTACACTCTTTGCAATCTTTCTGTCAAACAGCCAGAACTGACTATAGCTATATATTTTAAGTATTCCTGCATTCTACACAATGTGTGTAGTTCCTCTTAACTGTTCATACACATGGTAACTTAATATATCTAAAATTAAAAAGGGAAAGGAAACTGAAGTTTTGCTGTCAAATCAGAAGTCTGTATCTTACAGGAATATCCACAAGGGTAGTATTACTGATAAAAGAATCAAAGGTGGCAAACCACTAGGGGTGAAAAGACTACATGAAGGTTTATGCATCTGGTTTCTTCTGAGGCTTCTGGACTGTCTAATTCAAAACAAAGTATGGAAAATCTTTGGATGTAAATAAATTGGGTTATCACATTAGTTTTTCCAGTTGAAAACTGCAGCCTTTTAGTCATCTGTAAAATAAACTTTAAACCATGCAATAAGTATTTAGGAAAAAGGGACAGGAACTATCTGAACATCATTATTCAGGAATGGGGTGATTGCATGAATTGTCTTATAAAGTCATTTGTATAAATCTGTGTACACATAAAATGTTTCTTTTGAAAAAAAAAATATTTCTTTTGGGTATACTGAAAGATGCATTTCCTAGTAGGGCTTGTGTTCTAAAAAGTTTGAACTTAGTTCAGGAACTCAGCAAGTCTCTCATTCAAAAAATGGTTCAAATGGAAAAGTAAGTCCTAAGTATAAAAACTTTGAAAAATATCCATAGGTGAGTGTGCACCTCTTGGTTATATTTAATAAACTGTCCCTTTAAAATAGTTTTCTTTGGGGATCCCTGGGTGGCGCAGCGGTTTGGCGCCTGCCTTTGGCCCAGGGCGCGATCCTGGAGACCTGGATCGAATCCCACATCGGGCTCCCTGCATGGACCCCGCTTCTCCCTCTGCCTGTGTCTCTGCCTCTCTCTCTCTCTGTGACTATCATGAATAAATAAATAAAATCTTTAAAAAATATATATATATTAAAAAAATAGTTTTCTTTGGATGAAGGAGAAAAAAAAAAGTCTGAGGATGTGACAATTTTGAGTGGGCCATTTCCTGATACTTTCCAGGTTATAATAATGTTCATAATGTTCATCAATTGAAAATGAAACAATAGATTTCATAATAAATATATGGAAATCATGTGAAATCATTATTCTTTAAAGCTTATTTAATGGCTACATTTGTAAAAAAAATAAAGGTGCAGAAATATATACCATATTTTTGAACAAAAATGATCAGGAATAGACAATATTCAGCTGTGTGAGTGGTGTTATTTTCATCATATCCACTTCTGGTACATGAAGGGGAAGCCTGGCTATAATGATGTGGACAAAGGTTTTGTAAGAAGCAAATGGGCTAGAGGAGGGCAAATTGTGGAAGGGATAAACAACTTTCAAGCTGATTGCTATCTGAGAAATCAGGGAATTGAGGGTCCCCCCCCCCCGCATTTGTGGGGGATCTGTTCAGGAACAGACATCAGAATGCTCATTTTAAAGATTTTTGGGGGCACCTGGCTAGCTTAGTCAGTAAAATATGTGACTACTGATCTTGGGATTGTAAGTTTGAGCCCCACATTAGGAGTAGAGATTATATTAAAAAACTAAACCTTTGGGGTGCCTGGGTGGCTCAGCTGGTTAAGTGTCTAACTCTATTTCAGCTCAGGTCATGATTGTAGGGTGGTGAGATCAAGCCCCATGTCAGACTCCACACTGGTCATGGAGCCTACTTAGGATTCTATCTCTCCTTCCCCTGCTACCCCTCCCCCACTCACACTCTAAATAAATAAATATATAAATAAATAACCTTTAAAAAAAAGTATTTTTTGAGGAAGAGAGGAAGATGGTAATGGAGTAAGAGGATACTAGGCTGCCCCTACCCCACAAATACAACTAGGTAACTACAAAATCATCCTCATTACCCAAGAATCAACCCAAAGACTGGCAGAACAAACTCTACAACTAAAAGTAGAGAAGAGGCTACATCAAAGAAGTTAGGAAACATGGAAACATGGTTTGGGAGAGAAATAGATTGTGGCTGCTGTGGAGAAGAGGGAGCCATGGTTATGAAGAAGGGAGTGACACAGACTAGCACACAGGAGAGTGCACAGTGAAAATATATTCGCATAGCAAAAAGCAAGAGAGGCCAAATTTTATGAGTTCTTGCAGACAGCAGTGTTTGAAGCCTTGAGTTTTAAAGGTCAGCAGGCTTGCCCTGGGGACAGTCTGAGCCACTGGGGCTGCTCTTGGAGAGAAGGCAGGGCAAACAGCCCATGGACATACAGCATGGAACAGCAATCTGAAGAGTACCTGGGACACACAGTGGGGAGGTTATTTGTTCATCTTGGAGCATGTCCCAGAGAGATCCTCCAGAAACAAAGGAACTGGCAGGTGACATTTCCCTCCCCAGGCCCTAAGCACAAGCACAGGGCCTCCTGCAGGAACCAGTACAATGGGATCCCTGGGTGGTGCAGCGTTTTGGCGCCTGCCTTTGGCCCAGGGCGCGATCCTGGAGACCCGGGATCGAATCCCACGTCAGGCTCCCGGTGCATGGAGCCTGCTTCTCCCTCTACCTATCTCTCTGTGTGTGTGACTATCATAAAAATAAATAAATAAATAAAAAGAATTAAAAAAAAAAAGAAAAAAGGAACCAGTACAATGCTAATACTTGCTACCTAACCTGCCATGCTCCATGCCACGCTCCCTCACACTCCACTGGAACTGTCCTTCCCAATCATACTTGCCATAGTGCCAGCATGACAGGCCTCCTCCCCTAGAAGATTGGCCAAACCCCTGCCCACACCATGTCTCCCACTCAGGAGTTTTGCAGGGCGTCAGTGCTGGCGGCAGTGGCAACAGGTTTCTTTTCATGAACAGACCTGAGCACACCTAGTTAAAACTTGCCATATTCAGGCCAGGATCAAACACTGCCCACAGTGGGCAAAGAGAGCCTCTGCAGATGACTGTCTTGAAGGATGAAGAGGCCAGGACATAACAGCAGAGCGCATGCAGCATACATAGGAGATAGAGATACTCCCTGATGCACCAGGCCCTGGGAAACAGAGGACACTGCAAGATCTCTTCTTCACAAGGCCATTACCCTCAAGAACAGGAGATATAGCTGAGTTTCCTAACACATAGTAACAGGCACAGAGACTTACAGAAAAGGAGAAGACAAAGAATTTTTCTAAATGAAAGAACAGGACAAGGCCATGGCCAGAGACCTAAGTGGAACAAATCCAACTAATATGCCTGATAGAGAATTTAAAGCAATGATCATAAAGATACTCACTGAACCTGAGAAAACAGTAGAAGAAATCAGTAAGACCTTTACCACGGAGTTAAGGAATAACATAGTAGAGATAAAGGTTCAATAAATGAAATGAGAAACATACTTGATGGCAAGAAGAGCAGGCTGGAAGAAGCAGGGGAACAAATTAAAGACCTAGGAGACAGAGTAATAGAAAGTAATCAAGCTGAACAAAAGAGAGAAAAAAGAATTATGCAAAACAAGAATAGACTTAGTGAACTCAACGAACCATAAAACATGTAACATTTGTATTATAGGGATCCCAGAAGAAGAACAGAGAAAAAAGGGAGTAGAAAATTTATTTGAGAAAACAATAGCTAAAAACTTCCCTAATCTAGGGAAGGAAACAGACATCCAGATCCAGGATACAGAAAACCCCCAACAAAATCAACAAAAGCAGATTCATACCAAGGCATATTGTAATTAAAATGGCAAAATGTAGTGATAAAGAAAACAATTTTAAGATAGCAAGCAAAAAGAAGACAGTTACATACAAAGGAAACCCCATAAGGATATTAGCTGATTTTTCAGAAGAAACCATGCAGGCCAGAAGAAAATGGCATGATATTCAAAGTCTTGAAAGAAAAAAATCTGGAACCAATAATACTCTATCCAGCAAGGTTACCATTAAAATATAAGAAGAGATAAAGAGTTTCCCATATGAACAAAAATCAGAGGAGTTCATGACCACTAAACCAGCCCTGCAATAAATATTAAAAGGGGACTCTTTGGGAAGACCAGAAGTGACAGTATAAAAGTAGGAAACACAAAAGCAATAAAAATGAATATTTCTATTAAAAAATCAGTCAAGGAACTCATAAAATAAAAGGATGTAAAATATGATACCATATACCTAATACATAGGGATGAGAGGAGTAAAGAATGAGTTCAATTGTAAATGACCATCACCTTAATGTAGTCTGCTATACACAGATGCTGCATACAAACCTAATAATAATCACAAATGAAAAACCACTGATAAATATGGAAAGAATAAGAGGAAGAAATCCAAATATACTGATTAAAAAAATCAGCAAACCATGAAAGACAAGGATCAGAGAAAATCTTCAGAAACAAACACAAAACTAGTAATAAAATGGCAATACATAATATCTATCAACAAATTACTGTGAATGTAAACACACTAAATGATTCAATTAAGAGACATAGGGTGACAAAATGGATAAACAAGACTTCTATATGCTGCCTATAAAAAACTCATTTTAGACCTAAAAGTATCTGCAGATTGAAAGTGAGGGGATGGAGAAATATCTATCATGCAAATGGTTGTGAAAGGAAAACCAGAATAACAATATTTACATCAGATAAACTAGACTTTAAAACAAAGACTATAACCAAAGACCAAAAAAAGAACACTAATAATAATAATAAAGGAGATAATCCCACAAGAAAATACAAGAATTGTAAATATGCACCCAACATGGGAGCACTCTAGTATATAAAAGTTAATGACAAACACAAAGGCACTAATCCATAATAATAAATTAACAGTAGGGAACTTTAACACCTCACTTACATCAATGGACAGATTATCTAAACAGAAAATCAACAAGGAAACAATGGCTTTGAATGACTCATTGGAACAGATGGATTTAACAGACATATTAAGAACATTCCATCCTAAAACAGCAGAATACACATTCTTTTCAAGTGTACATGGAACATTCTCCAAGATAGATCATATATTAGGCCACAAAACAAGTGTCAACAAATTCAAAAAGATCAAAATCATATACCATACATCTTTTCTGACCACACTATGAAACTAAAAGTCAGTTACAAGAAAAAAATCTAGAAAGACCACAAATACATGGAAGTCAAATAATATGCTAGTAAACAATGAATGGGTCAACAAAGAAATAAAAAGTACATGGAAATAAATGAGAACACAACAGTCCAAAACCTTTGGGATGCTGAAAAAGTGGTTCTAAGAGGGAAGTTTATAGCACCACAAGCTGACCTCAATAAGCAGGAAAAATTTCAAACAACCTAACTTTACATCTAAAGGAGCTAGAAAAGGAACAACACACAAAATCTACCAGTAGAAGGAATAAAATAATAAATATTAGAGCAGAAGTAAATGATATAGAAACTAAAAGAACAATAGAACAAATTAAAGAAACTAGGAACTAATTCTTTGGAAAAAAATCAATAAAATTAATAAACCTCTAGCCAGATTTATCAAGAGAAAAGGAGAAAGAACTCAAATAAATACAATCACAAATGAGAGAAGAGAAATAACCAACCACAGAAATACAAATAATTACAAGAGAGAATTACAAAAAACTATATGCCAACAAACTGGACAACCTAGAAGAAATGGATAAATCCCTAGAAACATTTAACCTAACAAAACTAAGATAGGATGATATAGAACATTAGAACAGACCAATTGTCAGCATAGAAACTGAATCAGTAATCTAAGAGCCCCAACAAATGAAAGTCCAGCACCAGATGGCTTCACAGATGAATTCTGTCAAATCAAACTATTCCAAAAAATAGAAAAGGAAGGAAAACTTCCAACTTCATTCTATGAGGACAGCCAGCATTACCCTGATACCAAAACCAGATGAAGGCACCACAAAAAAAGAGAACCATAGGCTGATACCTTTGATGAACATAGATGGAAAAATCCTCAACAAAATACTAGCAAACTGAATCCAACAATATATTAAATAAATCATCACAATCAAGTGAGATTTATTCCTGGGTTGCAAGGGTAGTTCAATATTTGCAAATCAATGTGATACATCACATCAATAAAAGAAAGGATAAGAACCATATCACATCACTATTTGAATAGATGTGGAAAAAGCATTTGACAAAGTACAACATCTATTCATGGTAAAAACCCTCAACAAAGTAGGTTTAAAGGGAACATACCTCAACATCATAAAGGCTATATACGAAAAACCCACTGGTTTATGGTCACTTATTGACTGCTTCCATGGGTCATGGAGTGATTGGTGAAAAGGAAGCCTATGCACTGGTTTCTTACAAGGCTTCTGGGTTCTTTGAAGATAGAGTGGAAAAATTTTGGATAAAGTTAAATTGGTATTTTGCATCAGTTTTTCACAAATTGCAAACTAAAAACCCTTACTGAGCTGTGAAATAAATTTAAAAGCCTGTAATAAGCATTCAGAAAAATAAACTATCCTACATCACTGATGACAGTTAACACAGTTAAGTTCTCCTATCCATTTATTCATTCATGAAGTCAATAAATATTTGCAAATACTGCCTCATCCCTGGACTAGTCTGGGCATGGAGGACACATCAATAATCAAAACAATTTAAGTTCTCCTCCTGCAGATTATAACCACTGGGGAGAGAGAAGTAAGAGGTAAACAAAAATGTATGAGACACAACAGAAAGCAAGAGGAGTAAAGACAGCATTGTATTTTACGCAGAATGGTCAGAAGGCCTGTGTCATGGTATTAAAATCTAGCAGAGACCTAACTGAAGAAGAGAAGAACCAGTAGGATTTTCAGTGAAAGAATATTCCAAGCAGAGTGAAAAAGTAACAGGTCCCAAAGGGAGAAGTTTCTGTAACAGACTTAATGGTTCCTGAAAGATGTCCATGTCCAATCCCCAGAACCTGTGAGCATGCTATGTTATGTTAACTGGGTTGTGGATGCAATGAAAGATGCTAATCAGCTGATCAGAAAAACAGGAAGATCATTCTGGATTATCTGGGAGGGAGCAATGTCATCAGAAGTGTCCTGACAGGGTAGCAGACAGGAATGCAGCCTTGTAGACACCTTACATATTATCCCCATGAGATGTGTCAGAGATCATACCTAAACAACAAAAATACAATAAAAGTTTATCATTTAGTCTGCTACATTCATAGTAATTTGATAAGGCAGCAATAGGCGATGTACAGTATCCTTGGCAGGTCTGAGTAACGGCACAGAGGACAACGTGGGTGGAAAAAGGCAGTGAGAGGGGCACCTGGCTGGCTCCATCTGTAGAGCGTGTGACTCTTGATCTCAGGGCTGTGAGTTCAAGCCCCATGTCAGGTGTAGAGATAACTTAAAAACAAAACAAACCTTAAAAAAATAAAAATAGAGAAAGATAGAAAGAGGACAGATGCATTCAAAGGAGAGGAATTCGGGATACAGAGCAGACTCTAAGAGTCACTGTAAGTGGTTTTAAATTTAAGGTGAAAAAAAGAAGCCATTATGAATTTTTAAAAAGATTTTATTTATTATTTATTTATTTGAGAGAGAGAGAGAGAGAGAGAGAGCACACACACAAGCTAGGGCAGGGGCAGAGAGAGAGGGAAAACCAGGCTCCTCACTGAGTGGGGACCCTGATGCAGGGCTCGATTGCAGGACCCTGAGATCATGACCCAAGCCAAAGTCAGACACTTAACTGACTAAATCTCCCAGGTGCCCAGCCATAGTGGATTTTGAATAGAGGAATGGCAATCTCAATTACATTGCCTAGGAATTACTTTGCTCATAGAAAACAGATGTAGGATGGGAAGGTGGAAGCACAGCAACCTGTACAAAGGCTGTTATAATAATCCAGGAAAGAGGCTTGGCAGTTTAGAATATGGAAATAAGCATGGAGAAATATCAAACAGACAGTAGAACTGCCTGCAAGACCCTTACTTACTTGGTTCTTACCTGAATTGCCTTTTCTTTGGGTTGCTAACTTCACCATCCAAAACTTTTCTTCCCTTACCAAGTGAATCATATCTCGTTTGAATGGCTGATGCCCTGTGAACACAAAGTCATATGCTTAAAGTCAACAGATTCTAGGTAAAATTCACTGGAAAATGAGGTTCCCATTACATACTCATCAAGCAATCAGAAGCAACGTTTTTCAAATATTCTTTTCTCATGACTCATCTGAAGAAATATCATTTGCCAAGTCTCCTACACATATAGAGAGTTAGGAAGTGTATGAGTTAGGAAGTACTTATTCTTTAATTTTTTGGAAGAATGTGAGAAGGACTGCTATTATCTGATTTATTTATTTCATTAAAAGTTGACAATAGGATTCATTGTACTGGTGTTATAATTCATGATAGGGTCAGAAATACATCAAGTAGCGCTAGCTGTATACCATCCATCTATAGTTCTTCAACAAAACAAAAATTTGCCTGTTGATTAAAAAAAACAAAAAACACTCTCTGTGTGTCCCACATATATTAGGGAAGTCAGATGCCCCAAATCAGGGAACCATTTCAAGGGCCTCAAAGGACACAAAGGATACAAAGCCACTCCTGGAGACTAACATTCAGTTACAGAGGGCTCAAGACCTCACCCACAGAGACCAGGTTTCCGAAGTTCTCTAGCATCACATCTCGGTAGAGCTTCCTCTGGGCGGAGTCCAACAGCCCCAGCTCCTCCTCTGTGAAGACCACGGCCACGTCCTTGAATGTCACTGCTTCCTATGATACCAAGCACATGTAATCTCAATCTTACAAGCAACCTTCACTGGGAGGGACAGCACTGAGAGATACTATTTTCTTACCTGTCACTTTTACTCAACAGAATGGCTAACATTCCTGACCCTTGGTTTCCTGTGTGAACCTGAGAAGGTTTCTTATATTTTACATATGCCAGTGGAATATGAAATCAGAAACCTCCTTCTATAGCAGCTCTAAGGAGTCAATGCAGAAGCAGAAGTAAGGGCCTGGTAAATCCAGCAAGACTGGATGTTTTAAACTAAGATTATACCTCAATTTATAACTAGAGGCAACCAAGATGTCCCAGGTGGTGAACGGATAAATACTACATCCAGACCAGAGTACAATTTAGGGATTAAAAAAAAGCTATCAAGCCATGAAAAGACATGGAGTTACCTTAAATTCATATGGCTAAGTTAGAGAATAGAATATAACAATCTGAAATGCTATATACTGTATGATTCCAACCATATGACGTCCTGGAAAAGGTAATACTATGGAGACAATAAAAAGATCCATAGTTGGCAGGGATTAGGGGAAGAGAAGGATAAATAGGTGGAACATAGAGGATTTTTAGGGCAGTGAAACTACTATGTAGGACACTGTATCAACAGAGACACATTACAAATTTGTCCAAACCAACAGAAAGAACATCAAAGTCAATCCTAAGGTAATCTATGGATTCTGGAAACCTGGCCAACACAGGTCCATTGATTGTAACAAGTGTACCACTCTGGTGGTGGATGCTGACAGTGGGAGAGACTGTGGGTACATGAGGGCAGGGGGGGAAATCTTTGTACTTTCTGCTGGATTTTACTGTGCATGTTTAAACTGCTCTAAAAAATAAAGCCTATGTATATTTACACACCTAAGGTTACTTCGAAAAAACAAATATATGAAGAAAAAAATATATGAAGGAATAAAAGTAGACCAGTTAAGTGACATGCAGGGAATGACTCAGACATAAGACAGACAAATTCTAGCTCTTCCTGTGTGAAAATCTCCAACAATATTTGCATTAAGCAGAAGTCAGAGCCTATTGCACTGTGCTGTATTTGAATATTCTATCTATAAAACTCTAATGTGGCATGTATCAAATGCACTTTTTCATTATTGAGTCCTCAATACAATGAGGAAAAAAATAGGCAGCTTGTTCAGAGAAGTGACTTTTTGGAGAAAAGATTGCAAGTAGGAAACAATCACTACAGCATTGCTTAAAACAAACTCCTAAATCACCTTAATGTCTAGAAGCAGTAGGTAGTTAAAAATTAAAAATCATATCAATTTAGTAGGAACACAATGTAACCATATGTAATGTTCTATAACGTTAAACAAAAAAGCACAAGTCAATATTAGATGTATATCATGAATATTAATAAATCTATGAATATACATGAAAAAGAGTATGAGAAAATAAAAATAGTTAACGTGTCAGTGGTAAAACAAGCAGAACTGGTCTTTCTTATTAATTTGTCCACATTTGTTTTTGAAATAAAATGAATAATGACAAAACAAATGCTAAAAACAAACACAGAGATCATTTAACCTGGTGTTCTTGAGTCATCTCAATAAAAGAAGAAAAACACATAAGAGTGTGAGCTGGGCAGAGGGGAAGAGGGAGACAGAGAATCCAAAGTAGGCTCCTTGCTCAAAGCAGAGCCAAGGCAGGGCTCAATCTCACAACCCTGAGATCATGACCTGAGCCAAAAATCAAGTCAGACGCTTAACTGACTGAGCCACCCAGACGCCCCAACACTAACATTATGAGTAGTGAAATGGAATTTTAACAGCAAGAAAGGTAAGCCATATGCACCTTGAATGTGGTCATTTTTCCTTCCTACTTCTGGAGATGTACAGATTCCCGGAATACAGAGTCCTGGTAAGGCAGACCTGTGTCTGGTGGTGTCTGGAAAGGCAGAGAAGGACATGAAAGGGTGATTAGTGATGTCTGTCTACATGAATGCTTATTGTGACTTAGCCAACGAGCCCTTTCCTTGGGGTGGCTGCTGCTGTCTACAACGTGAGGAGCAGATCCTGGCATGGATACTTCATTCCTACACAACACACATACAGATTGTTGTATGTTGCCTTGTGCTATCTTGTGGCTCCCAAGATAGCAGATTCTGATATGATGGAAAATGAGACAACATAATGCATCAAGCAAGAATCATCTCTGGGGCAACAATATTTGGGTTCAAGTCCTACTTCAGCTTCTCAATTACTGTATCATCAAATTAGTAACATCCCTTTTCCTCAGTTTTATCTTCTGTACAACCGAGACAGTATTTCCAACTCATAGAACTGTTCAGAACTGGACAACATTTTGAATACATTCAGGGTTTCTTATTTTTGTAGCTATAGTTAAAAAAAATAACACTCAGTATGAAATTGCTCTTATACATGTGATTTCTACCAAAAACATTGTAGGATACCTGAACTTCTGACACTGACTATTCCGTTGCATGAAGGTCACTCATAACCTCTGAAAAATCAGTTAACTTTGCCTCATTATTTTCCCTAACATTGTGTTACCTTAGCAATAAATTTTAAATTGTTGTAGACAACTGTTTTCTAAATCAACAACAACACGGGTTTCTAGTATCTATTTAAAAACACAAGACTTGGGCAGCCCGGGTGACCCAACAGTTTAGTGCTGCCTTCAGCCCAGGGTGTGATCCTGGAGACCCGGGATCGAGTCCCATGTCGTGCTCCCTGCATGGAGCCTGCTTCTCCCTCTGCCTGTGTCTCTGCCTCTCTCTCTCTGTGTGTCTCTCATGAATAAATAAATAAAATCTTAAAACACACACACACACACACACACACACACAAGGCTGGGGGGGGAGGGGAACAGTATGATGTAGCCAATCTGGAAAATGCTTTTGGCAATTTATCAAAAAGTTAAACCAAAAGCTACCAGTCAGCCAAGCAATTGTACTCCTCAATATCTACCCAGGAGATATGAAAATATATCTCCAAACAAAAACTTGTACTTATGTATTTATAAAACTATTATTTATAAGAACCCCAAACTGGAAGCAACTAAAACGTCTGCCTATAGGGTGATGGACAAACAGTGGTATGTCCACAATAAAATATTAGTAATAAAAAGGAATAAAATGATGATGCATACAAGAAAGATGAACTTTTAAAATATTACAAGTGAAAGAAGCCTGTCACAAGAAGACCATATTCTATATAATCCCATTTATTTTTTTTATAATAAAGGGTTTACATAAATTTAAATTTAGGGTTTAATTAAATAAAGGGTTTATAATTTAAATAAAGGGTTTTAAATTAATTTAAATTTAATTTAAATAAAGTGTTCACAATATAAAGGCAGAAAAGAAGTTAGTGGTTGTCCAGGGTTGTTGAGAACAGGGATTAATGATAAATGGTAAGAAGTGGTCTTAGCATAGGAATAAAAATGTTTTAAACTGAATTATGGTGATAGTTGCACCACTTGATGTTACAAAAATCACTGAATTGTTCACATGCTAAAGGAAAATTCTTATATGTAAAACAGAGATCAACAAGTTGCATCTGATAAGTAACATCTCATTTAAATTAACCAAACTGGACTCAGAGTCCATATAGAATTTATATTTGACTGAATGAAAAAAGAAGTGGGAGGAAAAGGGATGCTGACCTTTACAGCAGAAAGCCTGCTAATAAAACATATCTTTCCACAGGAAATTTTTTTTAAATTTTATTTATTTATTCATGGTATAGAGAGAGAGAGAGAGAGAGAGAGAGGCAGAGACACAGGCAGAGGGAGAAGCAGGCTCCATGCTGGGAGCCCGATGTGGGACTCAATCTCGGGACTCCAGGATCACACCCTGGGCCAAAGGCAGGCGCTAAACCACTCCAGCCACCCAGGGATCCCAGAAACTTTATTTATTTTTTTTTTGTAATTTTTTTTTGTAAATTTTTATTTATTTATGATAGTCATGGAAACTTTAATTACAAAAAGAAACCTAGTAACTCCAGTGGTAAAATGGCAAACACATCTCCTTCACCAAGTGAACAAAACTGACATCACAAATATAAAACCAAAATGCATCCTTCAGCTCCCTTTATGGTGACTGAAAAGGCCACCTCACCATTTCTGTGGAATCACTGCCAACAACGCGTAATCTGAATCAAACCATGAACTATATCACGTAAACCTCAAAAGCTGGACATTTCTGATATAAATCTGCCTACACATCATGAACAAAAAACATCATGAACAAAATAATGAAGGATGAGGAACATTCCTCATTAAAGGAGACAAGGGAAACATGCCAGCAAAAGGCAGTACATGAAATTCACTTTAATTAGGGGAAAACACTTATAAGAATTTTAAATGAAAAACAGAACAAATTTAAATATGGACTGTGGGTCAGATAGCACATCAACAATGTAATTTTCTGATTTTGATCAAGATACTGTCATTGTATAAGAGAATATCCTTGTTCCTAGAAAATAAACACCATTTAAGAGAAAAATACAGGCCTAAAATGGTGTCACTTAGGCCAAGTCACCAAACTGGGACTTAATGTCTAATTTTTTTTTTTTAAGATTTATTTATTCATGAGACACATGGAGAGAGGCAGAGACACCGGCAGAGGGAGAAGCAGGCTCCCTGCAAGCCTGATGCAGTACTCAACCCCAGTACCCTCACCACCTGGGCCAAAGGCAGACACACTCAACCACTGAGCCATCCAGTTGCCTGTAATGTCTTCTATAATTGCAGTTTCAACCTCCCCAGAAACAGTCTTAACCAGTCACTCAGGAATTTTCTGATAAGCACCAATGAAGTTAATCTGTCACAGAAGCCCTCTCTCCATCCCTTCAAGATGAGGTAATCTGCATAAGATCCCCTGCTCTTCCCTCATACGGAAACTGACCTTGCCTGAAACCATCGTTTCTCTCCTCTTGCTAATAATTTCCTTGGCCCACCCTCCTTCCTACAAAAACCTTCCGTTTTGTACAACTCTTGAAAGCTTCCTTCTACTTGTTTTATGGAATGCTGCCCAGTTTATGAATCATTTAACAAGGTCAACTAAGTCTTCAAATTTACTCAGCTGAATTTTTGTTAATAATACAAACATTTAGGGACAAAGAGGTATTGTCTACGGCATAATCTCAAAATCTTTGGGAAAAAAAGATGCATGAAGGATAAAAAGGCAAGGATAGTTGACAGCTGGCAGCAGATAGGCCTTGGTGTTTTCACCTCATTGTAAAAAATTTCAAGAATATCAGCAATTTTCAGACATAACTCATTAGAGACAATGGTATGACAAGAAATGCAGTCTTTTTTGAGACAAAGGCCAAGGAAAGAAAGGAGACTCTGAAATACCACCCTGAGAAATTGGGAGATACTCTGTCCTCCGTCACGCCGCTCCTTCTTTCCAGCCGGAAAAGAACCCGGGGATCCCTGGGTGGCTCAGCAGTTTGGCGCCTGCCTTGGGCCCAGAGCGTGATCCTGGAGCCCCACATCGGGGGCCCTGCATGGAGTCTGCTTCTCCCTCTGGCTGTGTCTCCGCCTCTCTCTCTTTCTGTCGCTCATGAATAAATAAAGTCTTAAAAAAAATAAAGAACTGCCAGTTATTTTACTGGAATAGCAGAGAAATGCAGTCCAGGACAAGTAAGATACGGGAAAACCACAGGCAAGTCCACAGAACAAAGGAGAGGACACTCTTTTACAGAGAAAATTTTACAAAATTTGGGAATGCTGCCATAAACGAAGTCTACGGGACTAACCCGGAGCTTGGAAGTATAGTGGCCTTTCAACTGGCTGGGCTGAGGCAGGGGGAGGAAAGCCCGTCTTCTTCCCTCTGGGATACTAATGGTTAATATGGGATCAGGTGGTCTCCTCCAAGTGAGTCTACAACTGACAAGAGTGGTAGGCAGGGTACGAGCGCTCTCCCCTGCCACTTCTGACTCCATTCCAAAGGAGGTTTCCTTTTATTAATTTTCACAGGAGTAACTCCTCAGAAGGGGTTGGGGACTATCAATCTTCCTACAGGGATCAAAGAGAAGGGCTGGCGCTCTCACCCCGTCCGATATTCATGGCTTTCGGGTTACTAAGCATTTAACAATTTTAAAGATAAATACCAAGAGACCACCACCATTCACCACGGGGCAGGAACTGTCCTTAGACTGTTATTTACACCACCTCGTTTGATTCTCGAACCACTGTATTTATAGAAAGGTAAGAATCCCATCACCATTTTACCAAAAACAAACACCCCCCCCCCCAAAAAAAAAGGAAACAGTGGAGACAGAGAAAGGTAAGTAGGTGGCCCAAAGTTCCCCCGCGCGAAAGCACAGAGCGAGGGAGTGTGGGCGGCCCGGGGAGGCAGCGCCGCAGGCGGAGGGCCCGGGAGACCCTCCAGCAGGCCAAGCGCTGCTCCGCCGCCCCAAACGCCAAGAGGGTCCCTGGACCCTCGAGCCACCTCTCTCTCACGCAGCAACTTCCCCCAAATCAATGGGCAGTGGCCCCGCGCCCAGAGGAGAACCAGGAGGGTCCCGACACCAGAACCCACTCACCAGAGCGACTGGAGAACCCTCGCAAGCCGGCCCCCTGAGCGGAAGTGCCTGGGGCCGCCCCGCCCCTGGCTGCGCGGGGGCTCGACTACCCAGAATCCCCCCTTCCCCGCTGCCTTGCGGAAGCGTCCGAGTCTCTACGGCACTGGTTGGCGGACTACACTTCCCAAAAAGCCCCATTCCCACCCTCCTGGGCCGGAAGTGCTTGCGACTCCTGGGAGACGCGGCTCTATAGTTCCCACCGTGGTCGTGGGGGCGGAGTTCGTGTTGTCAGGTGCTTGGGCGCTAACGTGCGTTCCTACGCTGCGGCTAGGGTTAGCCCCTCTGGGATCCGGCCGCAGGAAATATTTTATGTTATGTTATGCTGCTATTAATTCTTCTGTACTGTAACAGCAAACCTAGCTAATATATCGTTGGAAAGTTTAAACTGCGGTAAGGAACTTCAGAGCCTCAGAAGAAGGCACTAGGTGAGGGTGTAAGAAGCTGTACATTTGGAAATCTACACAGCAGAACTGTTGATTAAAACACACACACGCACACACACAAAACCCAAAACACTACTTTAAAACTATATTACAAAATTCGTGGGCCCAAGAGAGATACGGTAATTTGGCTGATTCGTTATTACACCTCTTCCACCTTAGTCTGAACACCCCAAATCCGTGAGTCACCTCCATTCTCTGTACACTATTGTGATGGCCTAAAAAATTGTTATACCACCAAGAAGCGCCTTTAATGGGAATAGCCAAAGGCGCCTGGGTTGCTCAGTCAGGTGTCTGCCTTCAGGGTCCTGGGATCAAGTCCAGCATGAGGCTCCCTGCTTCTCAAGGATCCTGCTTCTCCCTCTCCTCTACCTGCCACTCTCCCTGCTTGTGCTCACTCTCTCTCGAGCAGGCACTCTATCAACTACATAAATAAAATTTTTTAAAAATTAAAATAACAGGAATAGCCAAGGCACCTCAACAGAACCTCATGGGCATAAGTCTTGGAGTTTCCTGGGGTATTTGGTAGACCACTCACATGGGATAAAGGCCAGAGACAACCTCAGGAGGAGGAAAAAGATTGGACACACAAAGGTCCAAATCTGGGTTCTACGCACCCCAACAGGACATTCACTATCAGTAATGACCAGAATCAGGCAGCAGAGGGCAACATAGAAAATACTGGCGTTGCATAGCATGGGTCCTCCTTAGGCACAGGACTGGATCGCAACTACTTGGATCTAAGAGCTATAGAGTCTCTTTTATTCTGACAATCTCACCTCTTTAAACATACATAGTCTTTTATTTTTATTTAAATTCTAGTTAACATGCAGTGTAATACTGGTTTCAGGAGAAGTCAGTAATTCATCGCTTACATGCAACACCCAGTGCTCATCACAAGTGCCCTCAATACCCATCACCCATCTAACCCATCTCCCACCCCACCTCCCTCCTTCACTCTTCTGTTTGTTTTCTATCCTTAGGAGTCTCTTATGGTTTGTTTCCCTTTCTCTTTTTTCTCCCCTCCCATATGTTAATGTTTTGTTTCTCAAATTCCACATATGAGTGAAACCATATGGTATTTGTCTTTCTCTGACCATTTCACTTAGCAGAATACACTCTAGCTCCATCCATGTCATTGCAAATGAGTGAGATTCTTTTTGATGGCTGAGCAATATTCCATTGTTTATATATACCACATCTTTATCCATTCATCAGTCAATGGACATTTGGGGTCTTTCCATAATTTTGCTATTTTTGATAATGCTGCTATAAACATCAAGGTGCATGTACCTCTTTAAGCACACATAGTCTTATAAGTTGCACAGCCTTGAGTATCTTTATCTATGATGTCAGCCCTAGCCTGACATCACCAAAACTGGCCTTTAAGAAGATCAGGCTGATGACAGAGAAATTCCACTCCTAGGTTTATACCCAAGATAAATTAAAACATATGTCCACACTTGTACAAAAATGTTCATAGCAGCATTATTTATAATAGCTAAATTGTAGAAACAATCCAAATGTCCAATTACTAATAACTAGGTAAAGAAAATTTACCTAGTAAATAAATAAGATTCTGCACTTAAAAGATGGAGTATGATTCATTCAAGGATTAGCCTTGAAATCATGCTTAGTGAAAGAAGCTAGACACAATAAAGAATGTGTTTTATGATCCTGTTTAACAAATTCTCTCTTTTTTTTTTATTTATGATAGTCACACACAGAGAGAGAGAGAGAGAGAGAGAGAGAGGGGCAGAGACACAGGCAGAGGGAGAAGCAGGCTCCATGCACCGGGAGCCTGATGTGGGATTCGATCCCAGGTCTCCAGGACCGCGCCCTGGGCCAAAGGCAGGCACTAAACCGCTGCGCCACCCAGGGATCCCTATGATCCTGTTTATATGAAATGCACAGAATACATAAATCTGCATTGATCAAAGAAATCTGATTTGTTGTTATCAGGGACTTGTCCATTGGGAGTGGAGAATGGCTGCTAACGGGTAGGTGGTGGCAAGGGGGCAGGAGTTGGTGAGCTGATGAAAAACCTCTGGAATGAGATAGTGATGATAGTTTATATCTTTGTGAATATACCAAAAATCAGGCAATCTTACACCTTACAAGTGTGAATATTAAAGTCTGTGAATTATATCTCTTTAAAAAAAAAAAAAGAGATTGGCCTGTTTGAAACTATTTCTCACTCACAATTATGGACTGAATTGTGCCCCCTGCCTTACATATGTTGATGCCCCAAACACCAATGTGACTGTATTTGAAGATAGGGTCTTTAAGAAGGCAATTAAGATTAAATAGGTCATTATCATGGGCCCTCATCTGATAGGATACAAACAAGTGGAAAAGTATTCATGTTCATGGATTGGAAGAATTGATACTGTTAAAATATTAATACTACCAAAAGCCATCTATAAATTCAATGCAATCCCGTCAAGATTATAATGGCAATTATTATTTTTTTTACCTAAGTAGAAAAAACTCTTAAAATTTATATGGCACCAAAAGAGACCCCTATAGCCTGAGAAAGAACAAATCAGGAAGCATCACACTTCCTGATTTCAAGCTATACTATGAAGTTATAGTCATCAAAACAGTATGGTGCTGGCATAAAAAAACAAATAGATCAATGGTACAGAACTGATAGCCCTGAAATAAACCTGAGCATATATGGTAAACTAATATTTGACAAGGGAGTCAAGAACACTCAGTGGAGAAAAGACCATCTTTTCAATAAATGGTGCTGAGATAATTAGATATTCACATGTAAAGGAATAAAACTGGACCCATAACTTATACCACTCACAAAAATTAACTCAAAATGAGTTAAATACTTAAACGTTAGAAACTCCTAAAAGGAAATAGGAATAAATCTCCTTAACATGGATATTGGCTACAATTTTTTGGATATGACACCTAAAGCACAAACAAAATAAAAAAATAAACAAGTTAGACTTATCAGACAAAGAAGCTTCTGCACAGCAAAAGAAACCATGAACAAAGTGAAATGACAACCTATGCAATGGGGAAAAATCTGCAAGCCATATATCTGATAAGAAGATAATATCCAAAATATATAATAACTCATACAACTCAATAACAAAACAAACAAGCAACCCCCTCCCAAGTAACCTAGTTAAAAATGAGCATAGGACCTAAACAGACACTTCTCCAAAGAAGATACACAAAAGACCAACACGTACATGAAAAAATGCTCAATTTCACTAGTCATTAGTTACACCCAAATTAAATCACAATGAAATATCATATCATGCCTGTTAGAATAGCCATCATCAGAAAGGTAACACATGCTGGCATGGATAAGAAAAAGGAAACACTTCTGCCCTGTTCGTTAGACTGTAAATTAATACAGCCACTGTGGAAAACAGTATGGAGGATTCTCAAAAAAAAATTAAAAATATAAGTACTATATAATTCAGCAATTACACTTCTGGGGATATATCCAAAGGAAATGAAAACACTAATTTGCAAAGATATTTGAACCCCCATGTTGGAAGCAGCATTATTCACAATAGCCAACACAAGGAAACAACTTAAGTTTTAATCAATGAGTGAATGGATAAAGAAGTTTTGGTATATATTACTGAGCCATAAAAAGCAATGATGAGTTCGCTTTGGCAGCACATATACTAAATAAAGAAATGATGAAATTCTACCATTTGCAACAAAATGGAAAGACTTTGAAGACATTCTGTTAAGTGAAATAAGGCAGAGAAATACAATTACTGCATGATTTCACTTATATGTGGAACCTAAAACAAAAAACAAATTAATAGAAAAAGGGAACATATTTGTTGTTACCAAAGGAAGGGGTGGGGGGAGGGGGAATTGAGGGAAAGTAGTCAAAGGTATAAATTTCCAATTATAAGATAAATAAGTACTAGGGATGTAATGTACAAAATGACTATAACCAACAATATCATATGATATATAGGAAACTTCTTATGACTGGTAAATCCTAAGAGTATTCATCACAAGGAGAAAATGCTTTTTTCCTTTTTCTTTATATGAGAAGATGGATGTTAGCTAATCCTATTGTGGTAATCATTTCACAGTATATGTAAATCAAACCATCACACTGTATACCTTAAACTTATACAGTGATGTATGTCAATCATTTCTCAATAAAATTGCGGATAAAAAATAAATATTTGGTTAACATGTATGTGAGAATATTTATAACAGAATAATGAATATCTATAACTATTAGAGCCATCATTGTTGGAACTGATGTAATAGTGATATATATCTACAACTATCATCTTTCATTACTCATTCCATATCCCCCTTACTCTCAGCGAACACCTCAGTTCATTGTGGTTCTTTTCCTAGCAGGATGAAGCAAATTTTTGTTCTTCGAGGTTTTGAGACATTAACAGTCCTGCCTGAATTGTGCTGTTGTATGTTCTCCATGGATTTTTAAATCATAAGATGCGCTTTTAAGATACACAGTGATCTTTTGCATTCCAGACATAGTCTTGATTACCTCCACTGTGTTGCAGCAACTCAATTCTCTCATTGTTGTCAGGATCAATTACCCCAGCCAATAAAAGAACTCCCTTCTTTGACTATTCATTCAGAAGTAAGAGACATCAAATGCCCAACTGGAAGTACCAAGTTCAAGTTCAATGGAATTATTATTGTGTCTTCTGATGGACTCATTCAACCCCTTGGAACTAAGATTTCTATGGAGACTGTTCATGAAGACAGGAAGCAAAATATTTGCTATTGGATCACTTGAAGTAATAGTGAGTGAAATCACTCAAATTTCTACCCCTGGATTCCTGATCTTGTGAAACTTGGTTATGGGTGAAAGAGCACCATATTCTGGGCACTTATTTAAATCATATACAAAATAAAATAAATTAAATCATATACAGCATATATGAGGACATTGTCTTAGCCCAACAAGATACTGCCACCTACCTGGTAATGTAAGTTAGTTTTCAAAAGGCTAGTCCACTTTCTATCAATTCACCTATTTCATGGTGATGGGGAACACAACAGAAACAATGCATTCCATGAGAACAGGCTCATTGCCCCACTTCATTTGCTATGAAGTGAATTCCTTTATTAGAAGCAATGCTATGTGCAGGTTCCTTAAAAAATTAAAAATAGAACTACCATATAATCTAGTAGTTGCACTAGATTAGGGTATTTATCCAAAGAATATGAAAACCCTAATTCAGGGAGATATATGCAGCTCCATGTTTACTGCAGCATTATTTACAACAGCTAAATTATGGAAGCAGCCCAAGTATCCATCAATAGATGAATGGATGGATATATATATATATATCCAGAGTGGAATATTATTCAGCCATTAAAAATGAAATCTTGCCATTTGCAACAATATGGATGGATCTAGAGAGTATAATGCTAAGCAAAATAAGCCAGTCAGAAAGACAAATACTATATGCTTTTACTCATATGTGGAATTTAAGAAACAAAACAAATGAACAAAGGAGGATAAAAGAGACAAGCCAAAAAACACTCTTAACTATAGAGAACAAACTGTTACCAAAGAGGAGGTGGGGAGGGATGGTTGAAATAGGTAAAGGAGATTAAGAGTACACTTATCTTGATGAGCATTGAGTAATATATGGAATTACTGCATCACTATATTGTACATCTGAAACCAATATAACACTGTTAATTATACTGGAATTGAAATTAAAATAAATTTTTAAAAAACAGAGTCAATGCTGTATGGAATACTAAAATGGTGGAAAAGAACTATCAGAGTACACAATTGGTAGCTTGGGCAAAGCACTGCAGGCATGGATGGCAAATCCATGTCCAGAGTGTCTATTCAATTAAAAACAAGGTACTGCCCCTTCCATGATGGAAATGATCTAATGGAATCAAACTCCCACAGGTAGTTGCAAAAATATCCTGGAGAAAGGGGCTATATAAAGGAACCAGTGTTGGTTCCTGGGCACTCAGCAATGACTATAGCCAGGATTGCATTGGTACATAGAAGTTTAAATTGTTTAAACTGTGGATAACCTCCATTCCTGCCATTGTGGCCACTTGGCTCAAGAGTCCACTAGGCAATAACAGAAGTGGCTTTGACAAAAGCTAAAAGTTATCAACACACTAGGTCAAACTACTTCTTATTAAAACCTTCCACTACTGAAAGTACCCTAAGGTAGGTCATTTACATGGAGCACACTTATCTTCACATTCTCTCCCCACTAAGTAGTCTATCCAAAATACCTCTCCCTTAGCAAGCTTTGCGACCAATTTTCCAATCATGTATCTTTGAAGAGCCTGAAAATCGGGCCAAACCCTTGGCCATAACCCATGAAACTATATAGACCCTTAAGTCTAGCCGTGTTTTCCTTCAGGCCAAATGAGCAACCAAGGTGTACTGCTCAAAGTTCTACCCACTGGGGGAATTTCTCTTCACAACTGTCCTCCAGGATGTCCTAGAAAGTGTTATGTTTCAGTTGAACAATTTCAGGTCAGTGCTGTATATCACACAGAACTATCAGAAGATTGGTCAAGAGTGAGTTTTCCCTACCTCACTAAGGAAACTAGTCATAAGGAATTTTCTGTAAAACCACAGGGACATACTGGGAGAAAGTAATGTAGCACAAGTATAGACCATGGGCATTTGGGCCATGTACTGATGCTTTCAATGCCTCATATATACTTCCATTTACTTCTCATATATATCTTTCATTTGATAATGGAGTGCTTCTGTAAATACCCAAATCTAAGCCCACATTGGTAAGATGACAACTAGTCCATGAAGACAAGGTCAGAGTATATGGTAATTTGGTAGCCTATGGCTAACTCTTCAGCCACTGCTAAAGTGCAATAGTAAAACCAAAGCTGTTTCTTAAAGAGAAGGTAGGTGTCTGGAGAGGATGCAGGGGTTTGTGCCAAAATTCTAAGAGTCTGTGCTATGAATCATCTATAGGAGCTGGCCAAACATTCCAAACACCATTCTGTCACTGACATTTCAAGAACCTTTGAATCTGCTGGATCATATGGCCCAAATGGCAGAGCAGCTTATATATGGCAGCCTAGACTTGTTGAGAGCCTACTTCTCTGGGCTCCAGTCAGAAAGTTTTCAGGTTACACAAAAAAAGGAGCAGGGTCACCCCCTCCCCAAATGAGGAATACACTTGTTCAAATATCCGAGGAGCATACTAGGCATGATGACTCTCTTTTGGTTGTAGGAGGGGCCAGATGCAACCTGTCCTTTACTTTAGATGTGGTATTTTGACATGCCAACACCAATGACCCCCTAGAAGTTTTACTGAAGTGGAAGGCACCTAGATTTTTAGGGAATTTATTTCCCACCCTCTGGCATGCAGTCTTACCAATATGCCTATGATAACAGTGACTTCCTGCTCATCAGGGCCAATCAGCATCAATCAATGTGCCAGTTCAGAGACAGGATCCAGCAATCTCAGGTAAATGGTCCCTTTGGGGAAGCCTAGGAAAAGATTAAAACTGCAGTATGTGGCAGGGTAGCAGGGTACTTACTCAGGAAGATGCAGCCTTTCCTTAATTCAATAAATTATGGGTGTAAAAATTGGCTCATGTTTGGGTGCGTTTAAGAGGTAGTCAATCTGTTTCTGGTGGATGCAGTTGGACTTCTGTTCACATGACCTGAAATTATCCTATTTATACATATCAAATAAGAATTTAGTACTCTAAACATCTATTTGTTTTAGGGACATTAAAGTCAATAGCCAATGTCATATATCAGGCTATTTTGTACCTATGTTGGCTCTGCTGTCCTTTATAGAGTATCCTTGCCCAACTTGTCTGGGGATTAAATGCCACCACTTGGCTGATAACACACTAGGATCCCATCATTTAATTTCACTTAAGGATCCCAGTTCAATGGTGTTCCCATTGTAATACCTCATCTACAGAGTAGAACAAACCTTGAGCTCTTCAAAGATACTGAGATTCCTCTCACAAATTATTTCTCATGGTGAATTATGATTCCTTTATTCCTCCAAGGTGAATGAGCATGTCTGACATGATAAATCTGCTCCAACATTCAAATCTCCCTAAGACTTTGAACATTTTCCTCCACACTGTACCAAATAAATTCTGGAATTTCAATTCAACTTAGTGTAACTACATTTCCTTCCATTTCACAACCTACCAACCACCAACAACAAAAAATACCCCTTTATAACTTATGGAGCTAAAATTTTGAATCCAGAATCTCTGTTCAGTAAATTTATTTCAATATATACATCTCATCCAATTTTATACTTCTTGTACCATGATCCCATGCTCCTAAGATCCATTCCCAAACATGTTCTCAGATTTGTATATATCAATTGAAAAATCATGAAATTCTTTTGATGTGTGGAGTACCACTTCAATGTCCAATGTGTACCTAAGTCTCTGGTACCTGGCGTGACTTGAATCTAAGTACAGATGTGGAAGCAAAGAAATATGGCAAGATTTGGTCCTGAGAAGAATCAGTAGTGTCTTTCAAGGTATCTATCTCAGTGGAAACTACTGCATGTTCTTCAGGCATAAAAGGGTTAATTTCCTTAGGCAGTAGTGGAATGGCTGCTTCTAGTGGCAAGGATGACTGCAAAATTCAGAGGCTGGGAGCAATCACTCATGGACAAGAGGGCATTTGTAGGCATTCTGTATTCCAACAGAAAAGTTTCAGCAGTGTAGGAGCAACACATTTGAGAATAGATGGACTGAAGAGGATAAGAACAATTTCACTTTACCTGTGTCATCTCTCCTCTAAGCCAGCAGAGCTCACTGACAAGAGTTTCCACTGGCCTGCAATTTCTTCCATGTGGGAAAATAAGATCATGTGAGTAGTACTCTTGGCTTCCCCAGCTGTGTGGAATGCTGCTCAACAGGCCCACTTCTTTCCTGTTCTACCCAGAATACTGAGGTGACCTACATGGCTGAAGGGTTGGGAGAGGGTGGGAGCACAACAACCACAGCTTGGAACTCATCAAAGGTACACAGATTCTACTAAATGCTTCACAGACTGTCAGGAAGCCTGCCCACAAGCTGCTGGGGATGCCTCTCCTGCAGTCTCCTCAAACTGCCTATTGGCACCCCCAACACTTCATGTGCCTAATTTCTTCTACCTTGTGACTGGCTCCCTAAACCCACCCCAGCAGATGATAAGCATGAGCCTTTGCAGACCTCTAGCAAACACATAGAAAGACTGCTCAATTCTGCAGGATTTGGAAAAGGAATGCAAACATAAGCACTTCAGAGAAACAACATAAGGGGGAAAAAGGGAGGTTCTCAACACCAAGTCTAGCTTTGTGGTATAGAGAAAAGGCATACAATCTTATAGATGTCCCCAATCAAGAGGAAAGGTAAAGTGTGGTGTGGATACCTCCATAGAAAAGTTCTGAGAAAGCCTCAGAATCCCTAGACAGCTGACTAGTGATAGTATTTCTCTCCTGAAGCCAGTTGGTAGAGACTAGAGAAGGAGAGTGCTTCTTCAAATAAGAAGACAGCAACACAAGACTTCAAGGAATATGAAAAATCAAGGAAACATGACACCACCAAAGGAACACAATATTTTTCCATTAAGTGACCTCAAAGAAATGGAGAGTGAAAAACTGCCTGATAAGGAATTCAAAATAACTTTTAAGGAAGCTTAGTGAGGAGAACACTGATAGACAACCCAACAAAATTAGGAAAATAATATATCAACAAAACAGGAAGGTCAACAGAGAGGTAGAAGTTAGAAGAAAAGAACCAAACTGAAATTCTGGAGCCCCAAAATACAATGAATGAAATGAAAAGTGCAACAGAGAGCATGAATATTATACTTGATCATACAGAATAAAAAATGTACTAATTCAAAGATGGGTTATTAGAAATTTTCAATCAAAGGAAAAGAAAATGAAAAAGAGTGAAGAAAGCCCCTGTGAATTAAGAGCTATAAGAAAACAACATACATATTATAGTAGTCCTAGAAGAAGAAGAAAGGAGAAGAAAGCTTATTAAAAAATATATATAATGGCTAAAAAAAACCTCCAAATCTGGGGAGAGATGTGCACACCTAGGTACATGAATCTCATAGATCCTGAAATACTGTCCACGGAAAGAGGACTTCACTGACACACATTATAATACATCTGTTAAAAAATTAAACAGAATTTTGAAAGCAGCACAGGAAAAGAAACTTACCACCATAGAATATATCATCAGAAACCTTGCAGGCTAGGAGAGAGATGATACATTCAAAGTGCTGAAAGCAAAAACAAACAAACTGGCAACCAATATTACCCAGCAAAGCTGTCCTTCAGAAATAAAGACTTTCCCAGACAAACAAAAGCTGAGGGAGTTCACCAGCCCTAGACCTGCCTTACAAAAAATGCTAAAGGGCATTCTTCAAGCTGAAAAGAAAAGATGCTAATTAGTAAAACGAACATGTTAAGTATGACCCTCACAGGTAAAGAAAGAGAAGTATATTGTCAAATTCTCCTAGTGGTGTATCAATTCCTTAACTCTAATATAAAGTTTAAAAGAAAAACGCATTAAAAATAATTATAGGTTCCTCAAAAAGTTAAAAATAGAACTACTCTGGGTGGCTGGGTGGCTCAGCCAGTTCAGTGTCTGCCTTTGGCTCAGGTCATGATCTTGGGGTCCTGGTATCCAGCCTTCAGCCAAACTCCCCACTCAGCAGGGAGTTTGCTTCTCCCTCTCCCTCTTCCCCTACCTGCCCCCCCGCCACTCTCTCTCCAATAAATAAACTCTTTAAAAAAAAAAAAAGGTCCTTTTTGAGGAACCTATAATTATTTTTAATGCCTTTTTCTTTTAAACTTTATATTAGAGTTAAGGAATTGATACACCACTAGGAGAATTTGACAATATACTTCTTTTTTTAAAAAAAGAATTTATTTATTTATTTATGAGAGACAGAGAGAGAGAGAGAGAGAGAGAGAGGCAGAGACACAGGCAGAGGGAGAAGCAGGCTCCACACAGGGAGCCTGATGTGGGACTTGATCCTGGGACTCCAGGATCACACCCTGGGCATGAAGGCAGGCGCTAAATCACTGAGCCACCTAGGGATACCTCCAATAAATAAAATCTTTAAAAAAAGAACCTTAACTATCTTAGTTTATAGATTTAAGAGTTCCAAAGCACCCAAAGCAAAAACTAACAGAATTGAATACAGAAATAGACAAATTCACAATGACATGTAGCTTAAATACTCCTCTCTCAGCAACTGATAGAACAGAAAATTAGTGAAGTTATAGGAGACTTGAACATTATCAATAAACTTGATCTAATTAATCTGACATTTATAGACTACTTTACCCAACAGCAGAATACACGTTGTTTTCAAGTGCACATGGAATGTTTACCAAAAGAAAGCATATTCTGGGTGATAAAACAAACCTCAACAAATTGAAAAAAAAAACAGAAATCATATAAAATATTTGCTCTGATCACAATTAAGTTAAAATAGAAATCAGGATCACATATCTGGATAATGCCCAAATATATGGAAATTTAAAAACACAATTCTAAACAATCCATGAGTCAAAGAAGAAATCACAAGAGAAATTAAAACATATTTGTATTGAATGGAAGTGAAAGCACAATATAAAGTTTGTACCATATAGCTAAAGAGAAAAATAAATACAATTAAAAGATTATATCAGAAGAGGTTTCCAATCATTGAACTAAACTTCTACCTTAAGAAAGTAGAAGAGTGAAGTAAAAAAAAGGCAAGCAGAACATAGCAAAAATTTAAAAAATCAATAAAATTGAAAAAAGAGCAGAGAAAAATCAACAAAACTAAGAGCTAGTTAAGACCAATAAAATTGATAAACCTCAAATGACAATAACCAAGAAAAAGAAGAGATACAATATTACCCACATCACGAATGGAAGAAGGAACAGCACTACAGGCCCCAAAGATATGGAAAGGATGAGGAAGCTCCTACCAATTAACCAGCCTCATTATTCAATAGGCCATACCAATACTAGGGAAGCCCTTAATTAATTAGAACTAATAGGGCAGCCTGGGTGGCTCAGTGGTTTAGTGCTGCCTTCCGCCCAGGGTGTGATCCTGGAGACCTGGGATCGAGTACCACATCAGTCTCCCTGTATGGAGCCTGCTTCTCCCTCTGCCTGTGTCTGTGCCTCTCTCTCTCTCTGTGTCTCTCATGAATAAATAAATAAACTCTTAAAAAAAAAAAAAAGAACTATAGCAACAAATGCATCTGTTGGATGCCACCATGTACTATATTAATCCTAGAGTGGTTTATATAAACCTTTACATTATTGTGATGGTTACAAAAATAAAACAGAGTCCACCAAACAAGCTTCCTCATCAGGACTAATTAAAAAATGGGAGGGGGAATTATTTATTTTTGTTGTTATTTATCGGAGATTCAGAGACTCCTCAATCATCCAAATCACAGAAAAGTCCAACTTAAAAATGCAAAGCTTATTCCCGACAGGCCATTCAATTATTAAGTATAAACCTCACTTCTTCCACTGTTCCTAATATCCTTACAGATGTCCCAGCCACCATGCCACTCATCGACATGCATGAGGTCTCCTCCCATAGCCTCAATGAGCCTTAGAACCACAACAAATCCCTTTACCAACCTCCATCAATGGCAATTCCTTGCCTCTTACCCTGGTTAGGGACTAGAAGTCTTCTGCGCTCTGATCACCTCCTGGAAATACATGCTGATATATTTCATTGTTGGGTAGTATTTTGGTCCCCACAAAATATCCAATTTTATTAAAAGTTATATATTGTAAATTTTATTTTATCACACTGGTGCCTGGTGACCTTCAGAGTTTAAAAAGGGAAAATCACTCACTACTAGGAATGTCACTGGATATCAAGTCCATGGAATTCAAAACCTCTCTTATCATAGGCACTAATAAACTTGTGGTCCCTATGAAATTGCCAAACTCAGTATTAGGTTAGATGCTTTAACCAATGGATGTTTATATTAATTTAAGCCCTGTGATATTGTTATATAATAAGAAATACATATTTGGTCTTCATCCCCATTTCCTGGCATAGAGTTCCTAAATCCCTTGGAATATCCAGTGTAATAGGTGCCTCTTTTGTCCTAATGAGGCAATTCTTGATGTGCTCCTTAATAGCTTCAGGATGGGGGCACGAGAAAGACCAAGGTATGATTCAAGGGTTGGGACTTTTAGTCCAAGTCCAATATCCCCAACATCTGAGGAGCGGAAAGGGGATGGAGATTGAGTGCAATCACTAATGATCAATGATTTAATCAATCATGCCCACATAAGGAAGCTTCCATAGAACTCCCCAAACGATGGGGTTTGGAGAGCTTCTGATTTAGTAAACACATCTAAGTGCTAGGAGGGTGGTGCACTTGGAGAGGGCATGGAGGCTTCAAGCCCTTCACTCATACTTTTCTTTATGCATGTTTTCCATTTGGCTGTTCTTGACACATATCCTTCATAATATCATGTAAGATTAAGTAAACTGATTTTCTGAATTATTCTTCCTGGTGTGCTTCTGCCAACATCATCCATAATAGGCCTCATTTTAACCTGATTAATTTCTTCTGGGCCCCCAGATATCATTGACTCTGATCAGGATACACACTTTAATGCTCAGTTCAGGCACAGACCTTACAAGAAAGCATCATTTGCAACATTCATTTGTCCTATCATCTAAAGATAGCGAAATGATGGTCTACTGAAGGATATCCTATTAAAATCACAAAATGGATAATGGCTTCCAAATGGCTCTCTCTTTTGCACATTACTTTAGTTGTCCTGAATTTTCAATCTTTAGGTCCCAAGACTCTGTCAAAATTGCCATCAGGGGACTGTCCCTCTTCTTTCCAATCTCTACAATACCCAGATAAAACTCCCTTTTTCATTTACTGACCCCCCCCCCCAATTGTCCTGCCTCTTTTCAATTCTGGTACAACATGTGCTGGATTGGCATCCAGTTTTAGGGCAGATAATAGAATGGGATCCCCTGAGAATTGAGGGCCCATGACACCTGAAAAGATTATTCTATAGACCACAACAAAGGTCTCTGCCAAACTTGCTACCCTTCCCCAGTAGTATAAAAGTTGGCTAATGCAAGGTCTTTCTTTACAGGAAACGTGTCTTGGTACCTAGTTCCATACCTAAGTAATTGTGTAGCTTTTCAAACAAGATCTTAAATTAGTTTCCAGCACCAGCATTTTTTTTTTTGAGAGAGAGAAAATGCACATGAACACACATATGCATGTGAGCAGGGGAGGGGTAAGGACAGAGGGAGAGAGAGAAACCCACACTGAGAATGGAGCCCAACACGGGGCTTGATCTCATGACCCCAAGACCATGACCTGAGTCAAAATCAAGAGTCGGACACTCAGCCTATTGAGTGCCCAGCACCAACAATCTTAAATAGGACACCAGCTCTGGCGTCAGCCCATTATGGAAATACTTAATGGAGGAACCACTATAGGATCTGGGATGACAATACCCATGACTCCTATCATAATAAACAGGCACCCCCAGGATGCTGAGGCCCATACATCCGAGACAAAAATATGTCATTGTGGGATATTATGGCTCTACTTGGCCGGAACTTATCTCATTTGGCTCATCATCTGGGCCTGGGATTCTCCCATTTCAGCTCAATGCCAAGCTGGCTTCCTTACTTACTCCAGTTCAGTGCCTAACTCCTTTGGCATCTCCATCTGTTTGGGGCATTCAATTACTTCACAGCTTTACTTGATAACAAATGGAGGCAAAAGTGACAGAAGACAAAATGTGTATCTGCATAGGTAGTGCTCTTAGGCTACTTATATTCTACATACGATGCATATGTGGTCACCTGACATATCCAATGTGTCCCAGAGCATTCCTTGGTCTTTGATCACTCTTGCAGTAGTTTCTCAAATTAGAACTTTGCCTTAAGGTCTTGGGAATTAGCCCAGGGCTCATATTAGGAGTTCCCATTATCTACTACTACACAATGGTCCTTACAGGTATTATCCACAAGTCAATCACAGACGACAGTACAACCATCAACTCAGGGATGAAGATCTCAACCCAAGAGACCAAAGCATCCCAAATGATAATTTCAACATAACCAACAGTCCCAACCTTGATGCTGACTCAAAATATTCTATCACAATTTCATTCCATAACCCATCAAATAAAAATTCTGACACCCCCTCTGTTCCAATATAGTTTTCCCAACCAACTTGTACGCCCTTTTGTGGCCACTCTAACTTCCCAATGGTCCCTTTTTTAAATCACTCACCTTCTGCCTTATCTCCAAAGTTTCAATCTATGCAGCCTTTCTTACACTCTGTTCCCAATCTAGCCAATGACAATATTATCATAGACAACTTAACTGAAGCTCCCACTTTCTCTGCTTATGTATATCTCTGCAACCTCTATATTCTCCTCCCTTACAGAATGTAAGCACAATGTAAGAAACTAAAGCTTATTGCCAGGCCCTTACTTACCTAAACATAACCCAGGTCCTAATGAGGCACATGAGGACCTACCATTGCCTATTACCTGCTCCAATGCATCAAAGTGTTGCAAGCTAGTACTCTGCAAATTAGCCAATTTATATACACTGGTGCCTCACCATTTAATTTCACCTTTGGGTGAAAGTAGCCCTACACAAATCTAAAACCCCACCTCCTTCCATGCTTAACAGTTGGGACCTTGAAATGGTAACTGCCCATACACCACTCTCCACTATGACCCTCATAATCACAACAGCACCAATCATTTCATTCAACAATCCATGCTACACTCTCCACTATTCCCACATCACCAGACCACTTCCTACTTTCCTCCACTTGCTGGAGATTATCTATAAAACAGTTAACATGCTACCCAAAAGATAAAACTCAATGACGGACCAGGCATGCCAGCTTGGGTAACCACTTATACAACTAATTCCCACCCCCTTGGTGGGCTTTGCTATCCATATTAACCACTCACTATCCTCTCTGGTCACCCTCCAGTTCCTTTACTTTCCCCAGCACTTCCTAAACCTCACCAGGGTCTTCCTCATTATCTTTCCTTTCACAAATCTCATGCCCTACCTAGCCTCTACAAATAATTGCTGTTATATATAGCCACTGAAAGTATATGACCCCCATATGTATACACTGATACACTCACAACAGGGTACACATAGGCTATCCTTTAAATCTATTATAAATTTCTAAAAATATTTTATTTTTTTATTTGACAGACAAGAGACAGACAGACAAGCAAGGGTAGCTGCAGAGAGAGAGGGAGAAGCAGGCTCTCCACTGAGTAGGGAGCCCAACGTGGGACTTAATCCCAGGGATTCCCAGGGTCCTGGGATCATGACCTGAACCGAAGGCAGATACTCAACCAACTGAGCCACCCAGGCACGCCCAAATCTCTTATAAATTAGGCCTCACTCATAATTTTTGGTATAATAGGTACAAGTCTAGGTCTTTTCAGTTCTGTAGCACAGCCTTAGTACCTAAAAGCCAGCCAAACAATGTCATAACTCCTGGCAGACCACATATATCAAAAAACCTAAGATTTAGAAACCTTTAATATGAGAGAAAGTTCTGTAGCTGCTGTAGGAGTTTACAACATATTCCATTGGCATCTCAAAGTAGATCCTTGTAGGGAACCTCTGGCTGTATATAGGTCAATAATATAGGAAAAGTCTGTAACATAGTTCAATAGATAAAACAACAAACCAAAATAGTCAATGATTTTGCCAAGTTACTAAAATACTTCATGAGATTTCTTGAATCCCCATTGATTTCTTCTCTTGGATCCTTATTCTACCTGGATTTTTATTATCTGGCCCCACATTATCTTTCATAAAGCTATAATAATAACTGTAAACCTAATTATTTTGGGTCATCTTTGCAAATGTGCCCTCTCGAGTACCAGTTTATTTACAGGAATACCTGGAAGGTTGCCCTGCTAGACCAAATGTCAGGAGTGGATTGTGAAGAAGAAAGAAAGAAACCTGGACATCTGATTTAATGTCAGCAACTTAAAAGCTTCATCTCCTATCCATGTCCACTGCCTCTTCACAATTCTGATAAGGTTCACCTATCACTTCCAAAGTACAACCTCCCACCATTTTTTAAACTTTGTTCAGGGAGGACTTCCACTGTATAAAACATCTGAACACTGACCATTCTTTCTGTTCTGGACCTTCTCCTGGACAGCTACCCCCTCCACCTCTGATCATCCCAAGGGACTACCATCGTGAGTTTTGTCACCCAAATCTAACATTGGTGGGGCTGCTTCCTTATATCACAGTGAAGTTGTTGTAATATGTACATCAACTGTCATAGAAAAATAAAACTTTCTGCAATGACATGATTATCTACACACAAAATCCCAAAGAATCTACATAGAACAGCTACTTTAACTAATATGCAAGTTTGGCAAGATTATAGGATACATAAAACAATCAACTGCATTTTTATATACTAGCAATAAACAATTGGAAGTTGAAATTTGAAAAAGAGTATTTAATTTAATACCAAAAAACGCAGAGTACTTAGGTATAAAGCTAATAAAATATGTGCAGGATCTATGTGCTGAAAACTACAAATTGCTGATAAAAGAAATTAGAAGGGTCCTACACAAATAGACAGATACTATGTGTCTGTGACTTAGAATATTCAATATTGTTAATAAGCTAAGTCTCCCTAAAGTCATCTATATATTTTTTTTCAATGCAAACCCAATAAAATTTCCAGCAATTAGTTTATTTTTAAAAATCACAAAGCTTATTCTAAAAATTATGAAAAAAGTAAACAAATTAAAGTAGCCAAGATATTTTGAAAAGAGTGGAATTGGAAAACTCATACCATCTCATCTCAAAACTTATTATACAAGGCTACATATTGGTAAAATGATAGACACACAGATTAATGGAACTAAGCAGAGGCCAGAGAAAGACCCACACATATATGATCAATAGATTTTCCACAAGGGCCAACAGAAATTTGATGTGAAAAGGATAATTCATTGGATGCTTACAGGCCAAAAGAAATGGCCTTTGACCTTACACTTTAGAAGACAAACTCACATGGATCATAGATCTAAATGTAAAGCCTGAAACTATAAAGCTTTTAGATAAAAAAGGAGGAGAAAAATCTTTGTGACCTCGGATTAGGTAGAGTTCTTAGATCTGAAACCAAAAGCACAATCCATGGAAAATGAAAACTGAACTTTGTCAAAAACAAAATTTCTGCTCTATGAAAAATACTGAGAATGGGATTAAAAATACAAAATACACAGAGATAAAACATTTGCAAAACATGTAACTGACAAAGGACATATGTCCAGAACATATAAACTCCCAAAAAACAAGAACAAGAAAACAGTTCCCCAAAGAAAACAGATATACACATGAGACACATTCAGATATAAAAGATACTCAACAGTCTTTAGGGACATGCAAATTAAAACCAAAGTGAGGTGCCACTATATACCTACTAAAATGGTAAAAACAAAACAAAACCCTGATATGCACTGGGTTGGTGGGAATGCAAACTGGTATAACCTTTTAGGGTTGTTACCTTTCCATACAGTTAAACATACTATACAATCCTACTCTTCAGTATTTACCAAGACAAAGAAAACTTGTGTTGGCACACAGACCTGTATGTAAATATTTAACACTGTTTTCTTCATGATCACTAACAACTGGAAACTCAAATATCCTTGAATTCATAAATAAATAAACCAAACTTAGTATGTCCATACACTTGAATACCAATCAGCAATAAAATTACTATGATCTACACATCAAGACTGATGAATCTCAGAAGCATAAAGTGAAAGAAGCCAGACTCCAAAGATTATACACTATATGATTCCATTTTAGGACATTCTGGACAACTATGCAGACAGAAAACAGGTAGATGGTTGCCAAAATCAAGGAAAGGTGACAAGGAGAGGGGTTGACTATGAGACTAGGAAGGAATTTCAAGGCAAGGGATCCTGGAAGTGTAAAACGTCTTGATTATGGTGGTGATAATACAATAATAAGCATTTGCCAAAACACAGAATGATACAACAGAGTTGATTTTAGTGTATACAAACTATTCCTTAATAATAATTTTTACAAAGAATGGTAGATTGTAGACTTTTCATAGATGCCTTGTATCTCACTGAGGAATTTTTAGCATGAATGGATACTGAATTTTGTGTTTTACTTTCCCTCAACCTACTAAAATGATCATATATTTTGATCAAAAGAATCCAGACATAAAAGAACGCATACTGAACCCACATGAAGCTCAAGAAAACAGACAGTCTAATATGAGGTATAGCAATCATACTTGTTGCTGCTGGAGGTGGGAATAACTAGAAATGTACACAAGGAGACATTCTGGTTTAATAGAAATATTGTATATATCGATCTTGGTGATGATGACATAAGTGTATACATTTGTCAAAATTCATGAGGCTATAAGCTTGAGATTTACATGTGTTACTGTCTGCAAATTATACCTCAATAAAGTATTAGCATACAAAAGTGCTGGTCGCAACCCCCTGAAGTGATTTTTGGACCTACTAGCAGGTTGATAAACATTTGTTCACAGGACCTGCAGGGTTGGGAAAATGAGTCTATGTGTCTAACTTAAATGTCCTCCAAGCCTTGCAGAATTCATCTTTTAAGTACATTTCATAGTTCTTAGAGAACTGAATAAAAATTTCAAACATGACCGTTCTCCCTTTCATTCATTTAACATTATTAAATACCTATCATGTGTTAGGCACTAAGAAGACTGAATAGATATGGCAGTCAACAAATCTCTATTCTCTTGGAGCTTGTATTCTAACGGAAGAAATCCTGGCACTTCCAGCTCAACCCTTCAGTGAATTTCAGATCAGATTGGTCCTTCCTAAGCCTCTCCTCTTGTGTAGTATCTGCTAAATGTCAAGGTTCTGAATGAAGTCCTTATGTCGCCACTCTCATGAGGCTTCCCTGCTGTGTGGCCACTCAACCACTGTTGACATGTCAAGCCCTGGCTAAATACTGACTCTTTTATAAGCCAATGCTATGTCTTCTAGGACAGGTCTGATCATTGGACTGTTTCAGCACCCATTTGAGGTATTAGAACATATAATTTTATGGCGCTTCTTTCCTATGTGATTTCTCCGGGGAGAGAAAGTCCTTATCACCCTCATCATCGGCATGTACTCGCTGGTGAATTATAAGACTTGAGCTCCAACTGAAGCCCTTCCCACACTCCTCACATTTGTATGGTTTTTCTCCAGTGTGAACTCTCTGATGGGCTTGAAGGTAGGAGCTCCAGCTGAAGACCTTCCCACACTCCTCACATTTGTACGGTTTCTCTCCAGTGTGGACCCTCTGGTGGGCCTGAAGATAGGATCTCTGTCTGAAACGCTTACCACACACATCACACCGGTATGGCTTCTCTCCTGTGTGGACTCCACGATGAGCCAGAAAATTTGAAGCCCGACAGAATCCTTTCCCACACTCCTCACATTGGTATGGTTTTTCCCCAGTGTGGCACCTCTGATGGGCTTGAAGCTGTGAACCCACACTGAAGCCCTTCCCACACTCTGCACACTGATATGGTTTCTCTCCTGTGTGGACTCTCTGATGCACCTGAAGACTCGAGAACTGACTGAAGGCCTTACCACACTTCTCGCATTTATAGGGTTTCTCTCCGGTGTGGATTCTACAATGAACGTTGAGATCTGAACTCCGGCTGAAGCCCTTCCCACATGTACCACATTTGTATGGTTTTTCTCCGGTGTGGCCTCTTTGATGGGCCAAAAGATTTGAGGCTTGACTGAAGCCTTTCCCACATTCCTCACATTTATAGGGTTTCTCTCCTGTGTGGACTCTAAAATGAATGTTAAAATCTGAGCTACGACTAAAGCCCTTTCCACATGCATCACACTGATACGGTTTCTCTCCAGTGTGGCCTCTCTGATGGTCCAGAAGATTTGAGGCCCGACAGAAGCCCTTCCCACACTCCTCACATTTGTAAGGTTTCTCTCCAGTGTGGCTTACCTGATGTGCCTGAAGGTGTGAACCTACACTGAAGCCTTTTCCACACTCTTCACATTTATAGGGTTTCTCTCCTGTGTGGATTCTACAATGAATGTTAAGGTGTGAGCTATAACTAAAGCCCTTGCCACATGCCTCACATTTGTATGGTTTCTCTCCAGTGTGGATTCGCTGATGAGCCTGCAGTCGTGAACGCCAACTGAAGCCCTTCCCACACTCTTCACATCTATAAGGTTTCTTTCCCATGTGGACTCTCTGGTGGACTTGAAGATATGAACTCTGACTGAAGCTCAGCCCACACTCCTCACATTTATAAGGTTTCTCTAATGTGTGGACTACTGGAGAAGCTTGACAATGTGAGCTTTTCCTGACGTTCCTACCAAATTCCTCATATTTCTGTGGATTCTCTCCAGTGGGGACTCTCTGATGATGGTGAAGATACAACCTCTGTCTGAAACCCTTACACGATACATCATACTTATATGATTTATCTCTGGTATGGACCTTCTGATGGGCTTGGAGGCTTGAAAGCCGACGGAAGGTGTTTTCACATTTTTCACATTTATAGGGCTTCTCTCCTACATGGGCTGTCTGGTTAGTTTGAAGACGAGAGTGATGAATGAAACCTTTTTCACACTCCTCCCCCTGGTAAGGTTTTCCTCCCTTGTGATCTTTGTGAACTTGAAGATGTAAATTCTGATTAAAGCCTTTACCCAACTCCTCATCTTTATAGAGGGCATCACCTTGTTTCTCCAACTGACAGCCATTTCCTTGAATATTTACCATGGGATCTTGGCACAGGGTTAACTCCTTTGTAACCTGTTGCCAGATTTGGGAGCAAAACAGCTCTTCATGTGGCAGGTACTTTAATCCAATTTCCTGAAGAGTCTCCGTGTCATTTAGATTCTTGTCTCCTAAAATGATTAAGAGAATTTAGAGATGAGGCATGTAAACACTTTGTTTAGAGATGTCAAGGCTAGATACTTAGGCCCATACCCTAAGGCTTATCTTGAATCAGGAGAAGACTCCATTTTACTCCATCATCAAAAACCAAGAGGCATTCCACCCAGCTCCCATTCACTACATGTTAATGAGATACATTTAGAATCATACTAAATTTTACATGTGAGGAGCAGGTGGGTGCAGATCAAGAAAAATACTTCCTAGGGAGTCTTTACCAAGAAGAAGCTGCACCTACTAAAAGCCTTGTCTTCTTTGCTAAGCAGGTGTCTGATAAATAGTTTCCACAATTCTGCCTATTGGATGCACATCTGACCCAATGCTCAAAATGTCTAGTAAGACCCTTATAGACAGATGATCAGAAGGTGTCCCCAGGCAATGCTGAAAACCTTTGTTTGAAACTATTTCATTGGAAGTTTATTCCATGTTAGAAGCCTTGAAGAACTAGGTTGGCTGGAAAGAGACATGTTTTTGGGAGAACACATCGTATCACCTAGGTGCTTAAAATTCAGAGTATAAGCAGGGAGTGGTCTTTCACCTCTTACTGGGAAATATTCTTCAGGATGGCAATGGCAGAAAAGGTTTATAGTACAATAAATTATTCTAAAACCTCACAGCAATAAAGTTCCACCCAGGTGGAACCAGATGTGCCCTAGATGTGTTTTTTTTTCTGGATACATACCTACATTCATCCAAAAGCACCTAATAAATTAGAATTAGATTAGAGAATCATGAGGAGGGGGTGCTGTTCTGGACTATGCCTTCATCACATTTCTGTTTATCACTCATTAAATATGTCCACAACTAATGGAAAAAAGTCCATGTAAACCATGATTATCTCATTCAGTCAGCCAACAAGTATTTACAGCATGTCTGTCCTCTACCAAGTCTGTTCTATACACTGAAGATAAAGCAATAAAGAAAACAGAATTTTGGGGCAACTGAGTGGCTCAATAGTTGAGCGTCTGTCTTTGGGTCAGGTTGTGATACCAGGGTCCCAGGATCAAGCTCCACAGTGGGCTTGCTGCAGGGAGTCTGCTTCTCCCTCTGCCTATGTCTCTGCCTGTCTCTGTGTGTCTCTCATGAATAAATAAAAATCTTTAAAAAAAAAAAGAAAATGAAAACAGAATTTCTTCCCTCCTGATAATTATATTCTAGTGGGAATATAGTGAGATAAACAAAAATATATGTTAACATGGTTAAGTAGTGATGAATGCCTAAACACCAAATTGGGCACGGTAAGGAAAGGAGAACGGGGGAAGAAGAAAAGGGGTCATGAACACAGTGGTCATAGGAGGTCTTTCTTATGATGTTATGATTTGAGAAAAAACCTACATGAAGTAAAGGAGGGGCCGAGAGGATGACAGAGAGAAAGAGCACTCATGACAGAAGGAAGAACAAGTAGAGGGTGATGAAGCAGGGCCATGGGTGGCAAGCAGAGTGGCAAAACTGGATGGGACAGACTGACATGGGGGCAAGTGACAAGTCACATGTGCAGAAGGGTGGAGAAATAGCAAGGAGCAGGCAGGTGGGACATCAGGAGCCACTTGAAGTATGTGGCTTTTACTCTCAGTCAGATAAGAAGCTACCGGAGATGGAAACAGAGGACAAGATCTAACACACATAAAAAAGAATCACTTTGAATGGAGAACAACTGTAAAAGTAGCAAATGCAGAGAGGAAGAGGGTGGAAAAGTGCTGCAGGATTCACAGGTGAGACACTGAGTGGTGAGGCAGAGTGATGGAGGAACCAGAAGCATGGCCGATGCAGCCGCATGGCTCTCACCTGAGGCGCTGGGACCCCAGGCTGCCATCTTCACCATCCGAAGCTTTTCTCCCCTCTCTAACTGGAGTATTACATCTGGCGTGAAGGGCTGATGCCCTGTCAAAAGGCAAGGACACACATTTAAAATTACTAAAAATTACTAGAATAACTAACCTAAAAATGTGGCTCTCACCACTGCATCTTTAGGACATCAAAACTAGTGACTTCCAAATAGCCCATCAGAGGACTACGTTTTATGCAAAAATCCAGGATATGAAAAAAAATAAAATTAAATTAAAAAAAAAATCCAGGATATGGAGACATAAGTGTAAATCATTGGAAAGAAAAAAATCATTGAAAAAAAAAAGGTCTGTTTCTTTCAGACTCTTTCTACCATTTCCCACATGATTTTTAGCAACAGGCTGTAGTTTCTGCCACAATGTGCAGTTATTGCCAAGGGCTCTGTTATTTTCTACTCTATTTTATTTCATTACACAAAGCTGGTACAAGGAGCACCTGGGTGGCTCAATCATTTAAGCACCCAACTCTTGATTTCAGCTCAGGTTATGATCTCAGGGTCATGAGATTGAGCCCTGTGTGCTGAGCATGGAGTCTGCTTGGGATTCTCTCTCTGCCTCTCCCTCTGCTCCTTTCCCCACTTGTGAGTTCTCATTCTCTCTCAAAAATAAAAAATAAAAAATAAAATGTTGGTGTAATGCTCTAAATGTGTGTCATTACCCACTAATCAGAGATGACCACAACTTAAGAAAGGCCAAAAAGGGCACCTGGGTGGCTCAGTTGGTTAGGCATCTGTCCTCAGTTTAGGTCATAATCTCAGGGTCCTGGGATGCATCAGGCTCTGTGCTCAGTGAGGAGTATGCCTACTTCTCTCCTTCTGCCTCTGCTCCTCCCCATTTGTGCTTCTCTCTCTCCCCCTCTGTCTCAAATAAATAAATAAAATCTTTAAAAAAAAAAGAGAGAGAGAGAAAGGCCAAAAATGCATACAGAGGCGGTCATAGTGTCAATTTATGGCTCATTTACAAAACACACTAACGAAGAGAGAAAGACCAGAAAAAATGCCATCCAATTCAAGAGCTCCAAAGCCCCACACATCCAAAGATACAATAAACACCACAGGGTAAAGTTCACAGAGCGCCTGTCCTCACCCACAGAGAGCAGGTTCCTGAAGTTCTCAAGCATCACATCTCCATACAGCTTCCTCTGGGCAGGGTCCAGCAGCCCCAGCTCCTCCTCCGTGAAGATCACGGCCACATCCTTGAATGTCACCGTCTCCTGTAACACCAAGAACACGCAACCTCAGTCTTGTACCTGGTGGCCACTGGGAGAAAGAGCACCGAGAAAACTGGAAAGGATGTATAGGAAGTAGTTCCTGAGTCTAAGAGACAAAAGTCAATTTTACTACAATAAAAATAAACATTTCAAATAATACATACCATATCACATTAGATTTTTTCTTTCCAAAATAAATACCAAAAAGAACAACTTTTAAATAAATATTAGCTTCCTGTCTTAATTATTTTCTTAGAATAACTTCCAAGAAGGAAAAATGGCAATATCAAATATGCCACTTCAAAATTACTATGTAGAATGGCAGGCTTCCTTTTCAACTTTTTCTATATTTTATCCCTCCCCCAAGAGAATAGAAGTAGCAGCCCTGATTCTCTACACCATACACAACACTGAATATAACCAGTGGTTTTAAGTCCTAGGTAATCTGAAAAAGCAACTTATTTTTCATTTTGTACTTACTTGATAATTAACAAGCTATCATATTTTCATATATCATATATCCACTGGCCATCTTTATTTCTTTTATATGTTGCCAGTCAATATTCTTTGCTTATATTCTACTTGGGGGTTTATTTTATGACTTTAAAAATTCTGTTAGAGACTTTGAGCTGTTTTTAAAAATATTATATAAGTGTTATCACCTACATTTTGCTATTGTTCTTATATAGCTTTGTGTACATCATGGTTTCTCAACCTTGACACTACTCACATGGAGGTAACTGTTGTGTGTGGGGGTGGGGTGGGGTGAGGGCTGTCCCATGCACTGTAGGATGTTTAGCAGTATCCGTGGCTTCTATGTGCTAGATGCTGAAGCCTCCCTCAAGTTGTGACACCAGAAATGTTTCCAGACATTACCCAGGGACAAAATTTGCCCATGCTTAAGAATTGCTGATGTACGGGGGACCTGTGTGGCTCAGTGGTTGAATATCTGTCTTCGACTCAGGGCGTGATCCCAGAGTCCTGGGATCAAGTCCCACATTGAGCTCCCTAGAGGGAGCCTGCTTCTCCCTCTACCTATCTCTCTTCCCTCTGTCTGTGTCTCTCATGAATAAACAAATAAAATCTTTAAAAAAATAATTGCTGGTGTACAATACAGTCATAATTTTTCATATGGAAATTGTGTGTTCCTCACTGGAGCCCTGCACAGCCAGGTGCCCTAAATGAGCAACAGAGATCATAAAGAAGGTGTTACCGAAGGGTGACCAACAAGAGGAAGTATAGTCTGCGGTGTCTTCCACGTACTATAGCAGCCAAGCACACAGAAAGGGCTAAGTCCCTGAGAAAAATTATTTTCCCTCACCTCCCTCTTTATCTAACTAAAACTCCTAGGAGACTTTTTTGGATCAGTTTAACCTTTGGAGTTTTCTAACATGCTTTAATCCTGTTTCTTTGTAGTTAACATGCAGGGATGACCAAGGACTGCCTCTTAAGGTTGATCGGAAACCAAAGGCAGTAAGAAAAGCATCGGTATGTCTTCCTGAACTACTAGGCTTTTAAAATTAAGAACATTATTACTTTGATAAAAATAAATCAATATGTAAATTAAAAATATAAATCAGGGGCGCCTGGGTGGTTCAGCCGGTTAAGTGTCTGCCTTTTACTCAGGTCATGATTTCAGTGTCTTGGGATCCAGTCCCACATCGGGCTCCCTGCTCAGTGGGGAGTCTGCTTCTCCCTCTCCCTCTGCCTCTCATGTTCACTCTCTTGCTCTCTCCCTCTTGCTCCCTCCAATAAATAAATAAAATCTGGGATCCCTGGGTGGCGCAGCGGTTTGGCGCCTGCCTTTGGCCCAGGGCGCGATCCTGGAGACCCGGGATCGAATCCCACATCGGGCTCCCGGTGCATGGAGCCTGCTTCTCCCTCTGCCTGTGTCTCTGCCTCTCTCTCTCTCTCTGTGACTATCATAAATAAATAAAAATTAAAAATAATAAATAAATAAATAAATAAATAAATAACATCTTTAAATAAATAAATAAATAAATATCCGTAAATACCACACACATGATAGGACTGAGACATAGGTTAGAAAGAATCTAGCTTTGGGGGTGCCTGGGTGGCTCAGTCAATTAAGCATCTGGCTCTTGGCTGTGGCTCAGATCATGATCTCAGGGTCGTGAGATTGAGCCCTGTGTCTGGCTCCTCACTCACTGTAGCATCTGCTTGAGATTGTCTTTCTCCCTCTTCCTCTGCCCCTCCTGCTCTTTCTCTCTAAAATAAATAAATATTTTTTAAAAAGAATCTAGTTTTCTTATGGGAAAATATGAACGAATATTCTCTCTCTGTGATACATCGATTATACCTGACGGCATTATGCCATATCAGAGTGTTCTATGTACAAAATCCCCAAGATACTGCATATCAAGTGTACTTTTTTTATTTCGATTCCTAAAACATTAAGAACAAAGAAGAGCAAACTCCTCCAAATTCCTTTTTAAGGAAAATGGTTGTTAGGAAAACTGTTAGTAAAATATATTTTAAAAATTATGTCAAAAACAGAATTTGTTACTATTTTACTTTCCTGGTTTTATTTTTTTCTTCACTATTTTTTAATTTAAATGCAATTAGCCAATATACAGTAGTACAACATTAGGTTCAGATGCAGTGTTAAATAATTTATCAGTTGCGTATAATACCCAGTGCTTACTAGCCATTAAGGAGGGCACATGATGTGATGAGTGATGGTTTTATTATTTGTTTTTTAAGATAATATTTATTCATGAGAGAGACAGAGAGAGAGGCAAGACACAAGCAGAGGGAGAAGCAGGCTCCCTGTGGGAGCCCGATGTAGCACTTGATCCCAGGACCCCAGGATCATGACCTGAGCCAAAGGGAGACCCTCAACCACTGAGCCGCCCAGGCATCCTGGGTTTTATTATTTTTTAAGCTTTTATTTAAACTCCAGTTAGTTAAAATACAGTGTAATATTAATTTCAAGTGTACTATATAGTGATTCACCATTTCCTTGCAACACCTGGTGCTCGTTACAACAATGTTCAACACAGTAAAAATTCTAAATTACCTAAATGTCTACGAATGGGGCAAAAGTTAAGACACATCCATAGAGTACATCAATTCAAGGGAATATGATGTAGCCATTAAATATGTAGGGAATAGAATATCAATTAATTAGGAAAGGCATAATTTGAAAATTTTAACTATATTTTATTTTTTTAATGTTCTTTATTTATTTATTCATGAGATACACAGAGAGAGGGAGAGAGAGGCAGAGACACAGGCAGAGGGAGAAGCAGGCTCCATGCAGGGAGCCCAACGTGGGACTCGATCCCAGGTCTCCAGGATCACGTGCTGGGCCAAAGGCAGAAGCTAAACCGCTGAGCCACCCAGGGATCCCCTGAAAATTTTAACTATAGAACTATTACAAATATACAGTTATGAATGCATATGAGGGAAAGAATGTGGGAAAATGAAAACTTTTTATAATAAGGAAAACAGTAGTAAAGTGGGAGGAGGTTTTTCGTAACTGCTATTCACTTTTCTCCTCTATTTTATTTATGAAACTATAAAAGGTGATAAAATTAAATAACAATAATTAAACTACACTAAAATAAAAAGTCGTGATCCTCTGGTAACAAGAGTTTTTGAAATGCTTACTATTCTGTTTAATCATTTTCAAGAATGCATCTAGTCACTGAGAAATGAAACAACGGTTTAAAATCTAGAAAGGAAGCCCAACTCACCTTGAACTTGGTCATTCTGTTCTTCTCCTTCCAGGGAAGGGCTGAGTCCTGAGAAGGTACGAAAGGGGAAGGAGAAAAGAAAGCGATCAGAGTAGAGCCAAGACTGTTGTTAACCCATTATGGCTAACGTATACTCATTACCCGTATTTCATGCTTTACATAAAATATCAATGGTGCCCTTTTCATGGGCTTGATGAGCAGAGCATGGGGGGGGATTCCTGAGACCACTGACCCCTTCAGCGGAGAGCCTCTACACAGTGAACAACCTGCCCAACTACATATGGTGGCTCTAACTCAAGTTCTCCTCGTTGCTTTTAGGGTAGGAATCTGATTCTAGGGAGGGTGAACATACAGAGTAAAGTACCCGGGTTGAAAGAGTAATCTCTAGGGCCAAATGTTTTAGGTCTATGGTACTGCTACTTATTTGCTGTGAAATCTTCTGACAAATTGTTGATACATCTGTGTCTCAGGGACACCTAGGTGGCCCAGCAGTTGAGTGTCTGCTTTTGGCTCAGGGCGTGAATCCAGGGTCCAGGATTGAGTCCCACACTGGGCTCCTTGCAGGGAGCCTGCTTCTCCCTCTACCTATGTCTCTGCCTCTCTCTCTGAGTCTCTTAAAATAAAATCTTTAAAAATCTCCATGCCTCAATTCTTTCATCTGTAGAAATGGAGGGATTAGCAATGTCTACTTCATAGGATGGTTTTCAGAATGAAATCAGAAGGCAGAGAGCACAGAGAACACTTTCAGGGTATCTTATTTCTTAGTAGCTATAGAAAAGCACATAATATTCACTAACATAAAACCTGTCCTCATAAATGTTTTTTTTTTCATAAATGGTTTTTATCTATGAAGGCTTTAGAGACCATCACTCCATCATATGAAAATCACCTTTAACTTCTGAAATATGTTATTCTCTCTGGTCTGTCATACTTAACATGATGTCTTTGCAGTAATATTTAAGGTTACAAGGATGACTTGTTTTCCTGTGTAAAATAAACATAAAATTTACCCTTTTAACCATTTGTAAGTGTACAGTTCATTACACTTAAGTGCATTCCTACTGCTGTGCAATCATCACTACCATCCATCTCCAGAACTTTTTCGCCATCCCCAACTAAAACTATACCCATAAAACCACAGCTCCCCATAACCCTTCTCCTCAGCCCCCAATAGTCACTATTCTACTTTCTCTCTCTGTCAATTTAACTATACGGACAACTGTGGGTTTTGTCATTGTTGTTGTTTTTCACAGGCAACTGTTTTTTAAAAGATATATAATCTTGCCCAAACTACTCTGTTAACAGCAGGGCATTGAAAAGACTATCATGAAGATGAAGAAAAATTAATAAAAAACCTGTGACGCGGCCAGATTTATTTACCCATAAGTTGGGTAATCAGTTTGTCATTCAGACTAACGAGCTACAGTAATCATAGGAAGTGATTAAAAACAACAAAAACAGCAACACAGTTGGCATTCAGTGAGCACCAAGTATGTGTCAGGGGCCTCACAAAGCACAGGACACACACTGTTTCCAGAAGGTCCTGCCCACTTACTTGTGAAGAAGCTACAGTGGTACTAGTTGTGTGACTCTGATCCAATCACCTACACCTCTGTTCTCAGCTATAACAAGGAGATAATGACAGAATTTCAGTCATAGGATTACTGTGGGGGAATAAATGAGCTAATCCATGCAATGCCCCGGCACTATACCTGGCATTTTTAGGAAGTTCTCAATCAATGATGATGAGGACTGTTGTTCCTATTTAAGAGATGAGGAAGCTGGGACTTGGGGAGGTTACAACACATGGGTGGAATTGGAATCCAGCTCTCACATTGAAATCGGTATTCTAGATCTTGTCTCTCTGCTGCTTCTAAAGACACAAATATGCAGATGGGACTCTGAGGTCTCAGAGAAGGAGAAACAAGAGCTGAGGACCAGGGATGATAGACACAGAACCAGGGAGAGGACTCTAAAGCCAAAGGATCTGCTTCAGGGAGAAAAGAATAGAATTGTGAAGGGTGTAGGCTCTGGAATCAGACCACCAGGTTGTGAATCCTGGCATTCCCAACTTGCTAATACTTTGTGTCTCTAATTCCAATCTATAAATTGGGAGATAATAATGATAATGACAACAATAATATTACCAACCTCAGGGGAAGGGTAGTAGGTCTAAGTGACTGTATGTCAAACATGTAGGACAGCGTCCAGCAGCTTAAATATTCAATACAAGTTACCTGTATGGCTGCTTTACAAGGAATAGCCAAGGAACCCTTTACTTGGGGTGGCTGCAGCTGCATATTGCTTGACAAGCTGAGTGTGGGCAAGATTCCAGAGACCACACTCCCTCCAGCTGAAAGCCCTGGGCAGTGAGCGACCTGCCCAACCACACTGGTGGCCTGAATACATGTTCTCCTTGTTGCTCTCATACTAGGATTCTGATTCTCAGGAGGGTAGAAACAATACAATACAATAATACTCAGGCTAAGGGATTATTGTTGGTTAATTGTTGGTTAATTTATTACTTATTAGTTCATTACTATTAGTTATCTCTCCATCTTTAGATAAAAGAACCCTCATACTGAAAAGGGCAATGGAAAGCTTCCCAATCTTGGAAAAAACACCCTTTGGGATTTATGATTCATTTTGTTCTGACTCTTATTTGTCCTATGATTTCTGCTCAGTAAGAGTATTCTGCAGGGAGAGCTCTTCATCACCTCTGGGGGATAACTGGTAAATCGATCTTGTAATTAATACCTACTCAGCTTTATATCTCAAGCACCTGAAACAGTATGTTGTGTAACAGAAACTGCTCAGGAGACACCCAGTGTCAGTGTCTTGACACTTGACCTACCCTCCAGATATTTTCAGACAGACTAAAAACTTGAGGTTTTCAGGCACCTGGGTGGCTCAGCAGTTGAGAGTCTGCCTTTGGCTCAGGGGTCCTAGGATCAAATCCCTGCATCAGGCTCCCCATGGGGAGCTTGCTTCTTCCTCTGGCTATGTCTCTGCCTCTCTGTGTCATTCATGAATAAATAAATAAAATATTTAAAATATATATATTTCTTATTTAACCCCATATATCCAAAATAATACCAATTCAACCTGCAATCAACATAAAAATTACTGAGAGATGTTACATTCCTTTTTGTCATACTAGTCTTTGAAATCCATTGTGTGTCTTACACTCACAGTACATCTCAATTAGCACTAGCCATATTTCAAGTACTCATTTGTCACATGTGCCTGATGGCTACCATATTGGATAGTGATGACTTGAACCTTTTTAAAGCAATAGAGACCATACAACCACACCTCAGAGACTCTCTGGGTTCAAAGGACAGCAAATCAGCCTTAGTTCTACATTTAACCAACGGCTATTACTGAAACTATTAATTTTTCAATTGAATGATAGAATTGAAGCAGTGAAAACAGCAGGCAGGTGAAACAAAAAAGAATACCTTAAAATCTTCTGCTGTTTTAATAACTTGCTACGTTTTTCCTATCTCATAGCTACCCATAACAGGAAAAGGACAACTTTAGTCTATAATACACAGATGATTAACAACGTGCCAGGCACTATTTCAAGCACTCTCTTTTTAAAAAAGATTTTATTTATTTATTTGAGACAGAGTGAGAGAGAGAACATGAGAGGGGTGAGGGGCAGAGGGAGAAGCAGGCTCCCCACTGAGTAGGGAGCCCAACTCAGGGCCCGATCCCAGGACCCCAGGATTATGACATGAGCTGAAGGCAAAGGCTTAACAGACTGAGTCACCCAGGCAGCCCTACTTCAAGCACTTTACATAGCATATCTCTTAAAAAAATGATATATATATATATATATATATATGCATATATATATATATAAATAATGTATTTATTCATGAGAGACAGAGGCAGAGAGAAAGGCAGAGACACAGGCAGAGGAAGAAGCAGGGTCCACACAGGGACCCCGACGTGGGGCTCGATCCTGGGTCTCCAGGATCACTCCCTGGGCCAAAGGCAGCGCTAAACCGCTGAGCCACCTGGGCTGCCCCATAGCATATCTTTTAATCTTCACAAAAATTTTAGGAGGTAGGTACTGAGAGCCCTACCTGGACAGGTAGGAAAACTGAAGAACAGACAAGTTAAATAATTTGCCCAAGGTCATCCAGTGGAAGAGTGCTAGAGCCAGGTTTCAAATGTAGCTGCTCAAGTTCGATCCTGTTCTGCACCCTGCTGACTGTGCCAACAGTCATTTGTCTCTGCCGGTCTTTCTTTTTTTTTTCTTTTAAAGAAAAGAAGAGAGAGAGGCAGAGACATAGGCAGAAGAAGAAGCAGGCTTCTGTAGGGAGCCTGATACGGGGATTGGATCCTAGGACCCTGGGATCAGACCTGAGCCAAAGGCAGATGCTCAACCACAGAGCCACCCAGGTGCCCCTGTCTCTTCCTTATTTTTATTTTATTTTATTTTTTTTTAAGATTTTATTTATTTATTCATGAGAGACACAGAGAGAGAGGCAGAGACACAGGCAGAGAGGGAGAAGCAGGCTTCCTGTGGGGAGCCTGATGCAGGGATTGGATCCTAGGACTCTGGGATCAGACCTAAGCCAAAGGCAGATGCTCAACCACAGAGCCACCCAGGCACCCCTATCTCTTCCTTTTTAAAAGGCGAACAATAATAGCATTGTTATGAAAAATAAATATATGAGTACATGTAAAGCATTGGAACTTCTCCAGGTTGTTAGAGGTGCCCAACAAGTTAGCTCTTCTCATCATTCCCATTATGACCTCCATGCAATAAGCAAAAAAATGAAACATCAGCATCAACTTGTTTTTATGGAGATTTGTTTTAGATCATGACATATTATGCATAATTGTACATCAACGTCTGAATACTCTAAAAACGTTGGTATAATCTGCAGCCCACCACACGTGAGATAAAAGACAATGAATGTAGATGTTATCTTCTATTAGAATTATCTTTCTATTTTGCTCCCTCATCCCAGGCTGTGGCTCCCTTTTGGAGAGCTACATGAATCCCACTTACTGACTGAATAACTCTTCTTGGCCAACCCCTCGGTTGCTGCTAGGCACTCTAAAAAGAATATGATGAGGTCCAGGAAACAGTGGTCCCTGCAGCCAACAGGAGAGACAAAAGAAATCAGTTACATGCCAGTGGCAAGAGCAACTCCGAAGAAGGAAAGACAATCCATCATCTTGCCTAATTGCAACTCTTTCTAACTTTCTCCTATGAGTAACATTCTTCTAGTTCCCAAGAGTGAAAACCTTAGAGTTGCTGCCAACATCTCTTTGATGGACTGAATTGTGACCCCCCCTAAAACTTTTATGTTGAAGTTCTAAACCCCAGTTCCTCGAATGTGATTATATTTGGACATAGGGCATTTAAAGAGGTGATTAACTTAAAATAAGTTCTTTAGGGTGGGCCCTAAGCCAATCTGATTGATGTCTAGTGAGAGGAAATCTAGACACCCAAGGGCTAGGGTATTTTGTTACACTAGTCCTGACATATTAACACAATCTCCTTTCCACTGGTTTTCACATATAAATAATTTGTGATAGTTTTTCAGTCCCACCAACTCAACATCTTGGGTTTGCTTTAAAATAGTCAAGGAGAAGGGCACCTGCATGGCTAAGTTAGCTAAGTGTCTGCCATCAGCTCAAGTCGTGATCCTGGGATAGAGCTCCACATGGGCTGCCTGTCCTTCCTTCTCCCTCTCCCTCTGCTCCTTCCTCCCACTTATTCCACATTATTCTCTCATGTGCTCTCACATGCTCTCTCAAATAAATTAAAATAAAATAAAAATACTCAAGGATAGGGGCACCTGGATAGCTCAGTCCGTTTAAGTGTTCAACTCTTGGTTTCTGCTCAGGTCACAATCTCAGGGTCCTGGGATCGAGTCCCATATCAGATCTGCACCTAGCCCAGCATCTGCTAGAGAATCTCTCTCTCCCTCTACTCCTCCCCCTGCTGGTTCTCACTCCCTCTCTCTAAAATAAATAATAATAAATAAATAAAAGCTTTTAAAATAGGAGAAATAGATATATGGAGAGTAGAGAAGCAACAAAATTAGCAATGATTAAATCAGGGTGATTGTTACAAAGGAGTTCATTACATTTTATTTTGGATACGTATGGAAAATTCTACAGCAAAGAATTTAGGGAGGAACTATGAATATTGAGAGAAGAATGTCATAAAATAAATAAATACACATTTAAACCATCTATATTCTAGTATTGGCAGTTATTCTGAATGCTTTTTTAAATGTATTTCTATATTTTCTGAATTCTTTACAATGAGTGTGTATATCTTCCATAATGGGAATAGAATTATATTATCTGGAATAAAATAAAAAGAGAATGCTTCCAAAATTGTATAAAGAACTCCAGACTCATGAATCCTGCTTTCAAAATATTCTACAATAGGGGCACCTGGGTGGTTCAGTGGTTGAGCATCTGCCTTTGGCTCAGATTGTGATCCCAGGGTCCTGGGATGGAGCACCGCATCAAGCTCTCCATGGGGAGTCTGCTTCTCCCTCTGTATATGTCTCTGCCTCTCTCTGTGTGTCTCTCATGAATAAATTAATAAAATCTTTAAAAAACAAACTACTCTACAATAAAAATTCCAACCTGCCTCCATAATTTGATCCCAAATCACTCCTCTGCAGCCAGTTTCCTATGGTTAAATATTTATACCGTTTATTTTTCTATTATGTTTCCTAATTCCAATTTGGGGACTTTAAACTTTGGGACCAAGGATATGCACACACATAAAGAACACACACCCTGGACTCAAATCCACTTCCTCCACTAGCACTGTAACATAGAACATGTAATTTTTGCTCCTTTGCCTCCACCTGTAAAACAGAGGCGGTAACAGTATTCACCTCACAGGGCTCTGTGAAGACTAGAAATGTTCATTGTTATAAAACCCTCAGGACGATGCTTAGCACTCAAGGTTGTAAACATTACGACTATCACTCATGCCCTGTACCTATTCTACATATTTCCCCAATTATTTAACATTTGCTAATGAATGAAATACCTCTACCACCGCAGAAAAGGAAGACAAAAGCCTAAGTACAGTCACAGTGGGGCTCTGCTGCCAGGAGCCCTCTTTCAGAAGTCAGGACAGGGGGCGCCCAGGCGGCTCAGTGGTTGAGCATCTTCTTTCAGCTCAGGTCCTGATCCCAGGGTCCTGGGATTAGTCCCACATCGGGCTCCCTATGGGGAGCCTGCTTCTCCCTCTGCCTGTGTCTCTGCCTCTCTCTGTGTGTCTCTTATGAATAAATAAATAAAATCTTAAAAAAAAAAAAAAAGGAATCAGGACAGGAGGAAGAAAGGAGTCTGAGATACTACAATCCTGTCTGTGGCCCTAGAAAAACCACAAAAGGTATCTATGGCTGATGCTCTCTTTCTCTAAAAAACGAATCAGAAGTAGTCCAGGCACAGCCCCTTTCGTGCACTGAGAATAGCCAGCGGTACTTGGAAGAGGCTGCAAAGAGGTAACTTTTCTGATGATGACACACGTCTGAACTGTTCTCAACATTTCACTTGTCCTATACCGTTAATTCCCAAGGCAAATGTATGCGGTAGGTAATATCCCCGTTTCCAGAAAAGGAAACTGAGGCACAGAAAGATTAAGTTGCAGAAGTGACGGAGCGTGTGGAAGGTGAGGGGACGGCGAGCTGGGCAGCAAGAGCCCCGAGACCCTCGACCTCCGCGGAGCCGGGTCCGCCTCCCAGCCCGAGACCCCGAACCGCTCCGTAGGACTCGGGCGAGGGGAAGGCAAGCTGCCGCCCCGTCCCTTAATCTCGCTGCCACTGGCCGAGACTTTCCCTCCCTGTCACCCAGGGCCCGGCGCGCCGGATCCCACGACCAGACCAAAAACTTAAAAGAGGTCGTGGGGTCCCGGGAATCACTCACCTCCCAGAAAGAGCCCGAAGGCCGCGATCTTAACCTTCCGCAGCGGAAATACCTCCGACTACGCGGGGCTCCTGGACTACATTTCCCAGCATTCCCCAGAGGCCCCCGAGTCGCTGTCCCGCACCCCGCGACGGCCTGAATCCAATTTCCTGGAGTCCACGAAAGGAGAGGGGTTTGCATTCTTGTCGTCCGGTGGCCGAAATGCCTCCGAACACGCAGAGCACTGTATTATATTCTATTTCTTCAGCACAGCAAATAGATTTGAGCTCTCCGGTAGCGGAAGTGCCCCAATGCCTGAAAGCGACTGGACTACACATCCCAGAATCCTCTGTATGCGTGAGCTTCCCGCCTACCTGCAATTTGTCTTTTGAATTAGCAGGTGGAGTCTAAATAAGCTCTTGGATGCTGTGGAACTGGACTTGTATTTTTCTTTTCTTTTTTTTTTTTTTTCTTTCTCACGGCTGCCTTTCACATGCAACATAGTTGGAAACAGAAAAAAAAAAGGAAAATAATTACAAAGGCTGCTATGTGTTAGGTAAAAAAAAAAAAAAGAGAGAGATCATAAAAGGGGCAGACTGAGCTGCACTGAACAAGCCTACTTTATTACATGGACCTGACTTCACCTATGACCAAGAACCCATTAAAAAGGAGATATAACAAGGGACGCCTGGGTAGCTCAGTCAGTCGAGCATCTCATTCTTGGTTAGGATTCAGGTTATTGTCTTGGAGTCTTGGGACCAGGCTGTGTGCTCACCATGGAGTCAGCTTGAGATCCTCTCTCTTCCTTTAATTCTTCTCCTTCCCTTGCTCATGCACTTACTCTAAAAAAATTAAAGCAATATAGTTTAAAAAAAAAGGATATGCAACCATCCAGCAGGATATAAAACAGAAGGAGCAAAATTCTCTGCTTTTCCTTGGCTGTAGGAATTTTTTTCTTGCATTGACATGGGATTGGAGAAAATATAGAATAGGGTCCACCCTATACAATATTTTTAAAAAAATCTTTGAGGGGCACCCAAGTGGCTTAGTTAAGTGTTTGCCTTTGGCTCAAGTCTCTCAGGGTCCTGAGATTAAGCCCTGCCTTAGGCTCCCTGCTCAGAAGGGAGTTGGCTTCTCTCTCTTTCTCGGTCCAGCCCCCCTGCCCTCCCACCTTGGCTCAAATAATAAAATCTTTTTAAAAAATCTTCTTTGGGAATATTACTCAGCCATTAGAAAGGATGAATACCCACCATTTGCTTCTTCGTGGATAGAACTGGAGGGTATTATGCCGAATGAAGTCAGTCAATCGGAGAAGGACAATGAACATTATATGGCTTCATTCATTCGAGGAATATAAAAAATAGTGAAAGGGATTAAAGGGGAAAGGAAAGAAAATGAGTGGGAAATATCAGAGAGGGTGACAGAACATGAGAGACTCCTAACTCTGGGAAACGAACAAGGGGTGGTGGAAGGGGAGGTGGGGTGGATGGGGTGACTGGGTGATGGGCACTGAGAAGGGCACTTGATGGGATGAGCACTGGGTTTTATATGTTGGCAAATAGAACTCCAATAAAAAATATACACAAAAATAAATAAATAAAATTTAAAAATCTCTTTGAGTTCAAATTAAGGAATAATATTTTTGCTCTTTTTAATTGAAATATAATTGACTTATACATTGCATAAGTTTGATATGTTGATTTGATACATTTACATATTGCAATATGATTAGTGCCTTAGCTTCAGGTAACACTAGTACCACCTCCCTTAATCATTTCTTTGTTGTGGTGAAAACAAGATCTAGTCTCATAGCAATTTTTAAGTTTATAATACAGTATTGTTGATTACAATATGCTATGCATTAGCTCCATAGGATTTATTCTATTTCCAAATTTGTACCCTTAAACAGCATATCCCCAATTGCTCCTCCCCATGCTGTGGTAACCATCATTCTAGTCTCTGCTTTTACAAGTTCGCCCTTTTTAGATTCCACATGAGATAGCATACAGTATTTGTCTTTCTTTGACCTATCTCACTTAGCATAATGCCTTCAAGGCTGCCATCCATGTTGTCTCAAACAGCAGCATTTCCTTCGCTCTTATGGTTGAATAATTTCCACTGTATGTATACTACAAATTCTTCATTTATCCATTCATTGACATTTAGGTTGTTTCCCTATTTTGGCTATTTTAAATAATGCTGCAGTAAACATGGGAGTAAGTGCATGTATTTCTTCAAACTCCCATTTTCATTTCCTTTGATTCTATCTCCAGATATAGTAGAACTGCTTTATCATATGGTAATTCTATTTTTTATTTTTTTAGAGACCTCTATACTGATTTCCACAGTGGCTGAACCAGTTTAAATTCTCACCAGCAGTGTTCAAGGGTTCTCTTACCTCCAGATCTTCACCAACACTCATTATCGCCTGTCTTCTTTGTGGTAGCCATTCTAACAGGTGTGAGGTGATATCTCACTGTGGTTTTGATTTGTATTTGCCTGATAATTAGCAATGTTGAGAACCTTTTTATGTACGTTGGCCATTTAGATCACTTCTTTGGAAAAATGTATGTTCGTTCCTCTGCCCATTTTTAAAAATTGTATTATTTGGTTTTTGTTGTTATTGAGTTGTATGAGTTTTTATATTTTAATATATATATATATATTAACTCCTTATCTGATGTAGGATTTCCAAATATTTTCTCCCATTCCATAAATTTCCTTTTCATCTTTAAAAAAATTATTTCTTGGGGCGCCTGGATGGCTCACCCGGTTAAGCATCTGCCTTCAGCTCAGGTCATGATCCCGTGATCCTGGGATCAACCCCTGCGTTGGGCTCCCTGTTCAGTGGGGAGCCTGCTTCTCCCCCTCCTCCTGGCTTGTTATCTCTCACTATCTCTTTCTATCTCAAATAAATAAAAACAATCTCTAAAATTATTTCTTTTGCTGTGCAGAGGCTTTCTAGTTTTAAATTTCTTCTCAAGCTTTTATTTAACTTCCAGGTAACATACTGTATAATGTTAGTTTCAAGTGTAGAATTCAGTGATTCATCACTTACATACAACACTTTGTGCTCATCACAAGTGCCCTCCTTAATACCCATCACCTATTTAACCCATCCCCCATGCCCATTCTCCTCCAGTAACCTACAATTTGTTCTCTATAGTTAAGATTCTATTTCTTGGCTTGCCTTTTGCCCCATCATGTTCATTTGTTTTGCTTCTTAAATTCCACATATTAGTGAAATCATATGGTACTTGTCTTTTGCTGATGTGTAGAGGCTTTTTAGATAGACATAACCCCACTTGTTGATTTTTGCTTTTGTTGCCTGTGCTCTTGGTGTCATATCCAAAAAATCATTGCCTATTCCAATGTCAAGGAGTTTCTTCCCAATGTTTTTCTCTGGGAGTTTTATGGTATCAGGTTTTATGTTCAAGGTTTTATTCCATTTTGAGTTAATTTTTGTGAGTAGTGTATAACAGAGGTCCAATTTCATTTTTCTGCATGTGGTTATCCAGTTTTCCCAACACCATTTTTTGACTATCCTCTCTCTATTGAGTGCTCTTTGATCCTTTGTTAAATATTTGTTGACTATTTATGCAGGGGTTTATTTCTGAGCTCTCAATTTTGTTCCATTGTATCTACTTTTATGTCAGGACCATGCTGTCTTAATTACTATAGCTTTGTAGGACAGTTTGAAATTAGGAAGTGTGGTACCTCCAGATTTATTCTTCTTTATCCTAATTGCTCTGGCTATTAGGCATCTTTTATGCTTTCAATTTAAAATTTTAGGATTATGGGCAGCCCCGGTGGCGCAGCGGTTTAGTGCCGCCTGCAGCCCAGGGTGTGATCCTGGAGGCCCTGGATGGAATCCCACGTCGGGCTCCCTGCCTGGAGCTTGCTTCTCCCTCTGCCTGTGTTTCTGCCTCTCTCTCTCTCTCTGTGTCTCTATGAATAAATAAAATAAAAAATCTTAAAAAATTTTAGGATAATTTATTTCTATTTCTGTGAAATACGCCACTAGAATTTTGACTGGGTTGTAGGAACATTTTAACAATATTAATTCTACTTCATGTATACAAGATCTCTTTCCATTTTTTTAAGATCTCTTTCCATTTATTTCTGTCTTCAATTTCTTTCATCAAAGTGTTATCATTTTTAGTATACAAGTATTTTACTTCCTTGTTTAAATTTATTCCTAAGTATTTTTATTTTTGATACTGTTGTTAATGGAATAGTTTTCTCTCTTTCTTTTTTAGATATCCCAAGTATTAGTGTATAGAAACCCAATTGATATCTATATGTTGATTCTTTACCATGCTGCTTTACTGAATTCACTGATTGGGAGGGGTCTTCAGATTTTCTGTATATATAAGATCATATCATCTGCAAACAAAGATCATTTTACTTCTTCCTCTCTGAGTTGGTGTCTTTTATTTCTTTATCTTGCCTGATGTTCTGCTAGGACTTCCTGCATTGTGTTAAATAGGAACGATGAGAGAGGGTACACTATTTTATTCCTGATCTTAGAAGAAGGGCTTACAACCTTTCACCATTGAGTATGAGGATTTGATGTATATGGCCTCTTTTCTGTCGAAGTACATTTCATCTAGATGTGATTTGTTGAGAGCTTTTATCATGAAAGGGTGTTGTATTTTTTCTAATGCTTTTTGATCCTCTGTTCAGATTATCATGTGATTTTTATCTTTGATTCTGCTAATGTGGTATATCACATTTATTGATTGGCATGTGTTGAGCTATCCATGAATCTCAGGGATAAATTCCACTTAGTGATGGTGTATGATTTTTATAAAGTGCTGTTGAATTTGGTCTGCTGATATTTTGTTGAGAATTTTTACATCCATAATCATTAATAGCATTTGTCTACAATAGCATTTGTCTGCAGTTTTCTGAGATTGTAGTGTCCCTATCTGGCTTTAAGAAGGATTGGTGTTAATTTTTCATTAAAAGTTTGGTAGACTTTACTAGTGAAACCATTTAGTCCTGAGCTGTGTTGGATTTGGGGAGGAGGTGTTGTTGTTGTTTTGTTTTGTTTTTTCCTTATTCAATATTGGTTTGCCCAGATTTTCTATTTCTTTCTTATTTGGTCTTGGTAGGTTGTATGTTTCTAGAAATTTTTCCTTTTCTTCTTGGGTTATCTAATTTGTTTGCATATAATTGGTCATACTCTTATGATTCTATGAATTCCTGTGGTATCAGTTATAATATGTCCTCTTTCCTTTGAGACTTTGTATCAGTACTTTTTTAATGTACCTAGAGATTTGTCAATCTTATCTTTAAAAAAAATAGCCCTTAGTTTGATATTTTCTCTTGTTTTGGTCTCTATTTCACTTATTTATGCTCTAGTCTGTTTTCTCCTCTGTTTTTCTAACTTTGGGCTTAGTTTGTTCTTTTTCTAGTTCCTACAGGTGTGAAGTTAGGTTGTGTGAGATCTTTTATATTTTCCTAATCTAGAGGGTTGTTTCTATAAGTTTCCCTCTTTGAACTGCTTTAGTAGCATCCCATAGGTTTGGTATGTTGTGTTTCTACTTTCACTTATTTCAATATGTATTTTGATTTCCCTTTTGATTTATTTCTTCTCTGACCCATTGGTTGTTCAAGAGAATGCTGTTTAATTTCTACATATTTTTAGATCTTCCAGCTTTCCAGGGATCCCTGGGTGGCTCAGCAGTTTGGCGCCTGCCTTTGGCCCAGGGCGTGATCCTGGAGTCCCAGGATCGAGTCCCACATCAGGCTTCCTGCATGGAGCCTGCTTCTCCTCTGTCTGTGTCTCTGCCTCTCTCTCTCTCTTCCTCTCTCTCTCTCTGTGTCTCTCATGAATAAATAAATAAAATTAAAAAAAAAAGATCTCCCAGATTTCCACCTGTTACTGATCTCTAGTTTCATACTATTGTGGTCAGAAGAGACACTTGATATGATTTCACTCTTACTGAACTTGCAAAGACTTATTTTGTGATCTATCATTTGACCTATTAAAGAATGTTCTGTGTGTGCCTGAGAAGAATGTGTATTCTACTACGGTTAAATTGAATGTTCTATATGTTGTTATTTTGGTCTAAAATATGACTCAAGTCCAACATTTCTTTGTTGATATTCTGTCAGGATAATCTATCTATTGTTGAAAGTGGGGTATTGACATCCCCTACTATTATTGCATTGTTACCTATTTCTCTCTCTAGATCTGTATTTGCCTAGTATAGTATAGTGCTCCAATGTTTGGTCTGTATATATTTATAATTCTGATATCTTCTTGATGAATTGGCCCCTTTTTCATTATATAAAGACATTATTTATCTCTTGTTCCCATTTTGGCTTATAGTCTATTTTGTCTGATATAAGTATAGCTATCCCTGCTCTTTTGGTTTCCACTTGAATGGAATATCTTTTTCCAGCCATTCATTTTGATCCTACGTGTGTTCTTAAAGCTAAAGTGAGTCTCCTACACAGCATATTGCTTGGTCATTTAAAAAATCCATTTGGCCTCTCTAAGCTTTCTGATTATATAATTCAGATAACTATTGATAGAATAAGGACTTACTATGCCATTTTATTTTTTCTGGCTATTTTGTAGTGTGCCATTCCTTTCTTGCTACATTCTTTAGAGAAGTGGTGATTTTCTATAGTGGTATGTTCTGATTCCTTTCTATTTATCTTTTGAGAACCAACTATAGACTTTCGCTTTGTGGTTATTAGCAGGCTTACATAAAACATCTTAGAACAGTCTATTTTAGGCTGATAACAACTTAGCTTTGATCACATCCAAAAACTCAAAACCACCACCCCACACTTTTTTGTTTTATTTATTTTTATTTTTATTTTATTTATGATAGTCAGAGAGAGAGAGAGAGAGAGAGAGAGAGAGGCAGAGACATAGGCAGAGGGAGAAGCAGGCTCCATGCACCGGGAGCCCAACGTGGGATTTGATCCCGGGTCTCCAGGATTGCGCCCTGGGCCAAAGGCAGGCACCAAACAGCTGTGCCACCCAGGGATCCCTACTTTTGTGTTTTAATGTCACAATTTAGCTCTTCTTGTATTAACAAATTATAGTAGCTACACTTATTTTTATGTTGTTTTTTAATCTTTATACAATAGTTAAGTGGTTAACACACCACCTATGCTAAAGTATTAGAGTATTCTTAATTTGACTGTACATTTACCTTTACCAGTATGTTGTATATTGTCATATGTTTTCGTACGTTACTAGTTAGCATCATTTTATTTCAGCTTGAAGAACTCTTTTTAGCATTTTGTAAGGCAGGTCTACTGGTGATAAAGTTCTTCAGTTTTCACTTGTGAGGGAAAGTCATTTCTCTTTCATTTCTGAAGGATATCCTTGTCTTGGTTGGCAGGTTTTTTTTTTAATTTCAGCCTATCACAGAAGAAAATGCCTCATTATCACATCATAGTAAAGATGCACCATCAATATGATTTGTGACTATTGATGCTGACCTTGATCATCCAGATGAGGTAGGGTTTGTCAGGTTTCTCCATTATAAAGTTTCTCTTCTTTCTCCCATTCCATATTGCACTCTTTGGAAGGGAAGTCACTGTGTACCCCAAAATGAGAAAATGAGGAGTTATGCTCCCTCCCTTATCGGCAGAGTAGCTACATAATTACATATGAATATTTAATTTAAAAATTTTATTTAAATTCAACTTAGGTAACATACAGAGTATTAGTGTCAGGGGTAGAATTTAATGATTCTTCAGTTCCATATAATACCCAGTGCTCATTACATCAAGTACTCTCCTTAATGCCCATCATCCACCTACTCCATCCCACCATCCACCTCCCCTCCCACAATCTTCAATTTGTTTCCTATGTTAAGAGTCTTTTATGGTTTGTCTCCCTCTCTTTTTTTTTAAAGATTTATTTATTTATTTATTCATAGAGACACAGAGAGAGAATGAGAGTCAGAGACACAGGCAGAGGTAGAAGCAGGCTCCATGCAGAGAGCCTGACGTGGGACTCGATCCAGGGTCTCCAGGATCATGCCCTGGGCTGCAGGCGGCGCTAAACCGCTGCGCCACCGGGGCTGCCCCTCCCTCTCTTTTTTTGTATTATTTTTTCCTTCCATTCCCTTTTGTTCATCTGTTTTGTTTTTTAAATTCTACTTATGAGTGGAATCAGTCTTTCTCTGACTGATTTATCTTGCTTAGCACAATACCTTCTAGATCCATCGACATTATGGCAAATGGCAAGATTTCATTCTTTTTATGGCTAATATTCCATTATACATGTATACCACATCTTCTTTATCCATTCATCTGTTAATGGACATCTGGGGTTTTTCTATATTTCGGCTATTGTGGACATTGCTGCTATAAATATTGGGGTGCATGTACCCTTTCAATTCACAATTTTTGTATCCTTTGGATAAATACCTAGTAGCGTAATTGCTGGGTCATAGGGTAGTTCTGTTTTTAACTCTGAGGAACCTCCATACTGTTTTATATAGTGGCTGCAGCAGTTGGCATTCCCACCAACAGTGTAGGAGAGTTCCCCTTTCTCTGCATCCTCTTCAACAGCTGTTGTTTCCTGTGTTGTTAATTTTAGCAATTCTGTCATGTGTGAGGTGGCTTCTCATTGTAGTTTTGATTTGTATTTCCCTGATGATGAGTGATGTTGAGCATTTTTTCATGTGTCTGTTAGCCATTTGTGTGTCTTCTTTGGAGAAATGTCTGTTCATGTCTTCTGCCCATTTCTTGACTGGATTATTTGTTTTTTGAGTGTTGAGTTTGATAAGTTCTTTATAGATTTTGGATACTAGCCCTTTATTAGATATGCCATTTGCAAATGTCTTCTCCTATTCTGTAGGTTGCCTTTTAGTTTTGTTGATTGTTTCCTTTGCTGTGCAAAAGCTTTTTATTCTGATGAAGTCTCAATAGTTCATTTTTTATTTGTTTCCCTTGCCTCTGGGGTCATATCTAGCAAGAAGTTGCTACAGCCATGGTCATAGAGGTCAAAATCCTCTAGGATTTTGATAGATTCCTATATAGCATTTAGGTCTTTCATCCATTTTTAGTTTCTTTTTGTGTATAGTGTAAGAAAATGGTCCAGTTTCATTCTTCTACATGTGACCGTCCAATTTTCCCATCACCATTGGTTGAAGAGACTCCCTTTTAGGAATATTTCATTTTTAAAAATGCTAGTGTTACTTTTACTTTCAATTTCTAATTATGTACTTATCTATTTCTCCTTTCAATTTTGATCAGTTTTGCTTCATATATCTTGTAGCTATTTTGTTAAATAAAACATATTTGGGATTATAAGGTCTTCTTAGTGGATTGATTCTCTATAATTGTATAATATCCAACTTTATCCCTACTAATTTTCCTCATTCTATAGTCTAGATTGTCTGATATTAATGTAATCACATCATTTATATTTTTATTGTGGTAAAATATATATAGCATAAAATTTACTATTTACTTTTTTTTTATTTTTGAAAAAGATCAGGATGGGTAAGAGGGAGAGGGAGAAGGAGAATATTAAGCAGGCTCCACAGTCAGTGCAGAGCCCAACGTGGCTGAAGTTAAGAGTCAGACATTTAACCAACTGAGCCACCCAAGTGTTCCTACTATCCATCCATTCAATAGTTTTAAGTGTATTCACACTGTTGTGCAACCAGCACTACTATAGATCTTCAACTTTTTTTATCACCTCATAAAAAACCTATACTCATTAAACAATTTTCCGGGGCACCTAGGTGGCTCAGTGGTTGAGCATCTATCTACCTTTGGCTCAGGTTGTGATCCCGGGGTCCTGGGATCCAGTCCCACATTGGCTCCCTGCAGGAAGCCTGCTTCTCCCTCTGCTTGTGTCTCTGCCTCTCTCTCTGCGTCTCTCATGAATAAATAAAATATTAATAACAACAACAACAGTAACTTTCCATCCTCCCTCCCCCTAGCTCATGGTAAACACTGTTATACATTCTCTACTGATTGGACTATTCTAAGTACCTCATATAAGTGGAATCGTACAACATCTGTCCTTTTGTGTCTGGCCTACTTCATTTAGCATAAGGACTTCAAGATTCATCCATATTTTAGCATGTGTCAGAATTTCATTCCTTTTAAAGGCTGAATAATATTCTATTGTATGTATTTACCACAATTTGTTTATCCATTCATCCGTTGATGGACATTTGGGGTTATTTCCACCTTTATAGGCTGCTGTGAATAATGTTGCTATGAACATTGGTGTACAAATATCTGTTTGAGTCCCTGCTTTCAGTTCTTTTGTTTATATACCCAGAAATGGAATTGATTAATCAAATTGTAAATTTATGTTTAATTTTTGAGGAATTGCCATCCCATTTTCCACAGAACCAGTACCATTTTCCATTTCCACATGCACAAGAGTTCCACTTTTTTATTTTTATTTTTATTTTTTTATTTTTTTAAGAGTTCCACTTTAAAAAAATATTTATTTATTCATGAGACACACAGAGAGAGAGAGAGAGGCACAGACACAGGCAGAGGGAGAAGCAGGCTCCATTCCATGCAGGGAGCCTGAGTGGGACTTGATCCTGGGTCTCCAGGACCACACCCGGGACCGAAGGCGACGCTATGCCACTGAGCCACCCGGGCTGCCTGAGTTCCACTTTTCCACATTCATGGCAACACTTGCTTCAGCTATCTTCTGATTCATGTCTTTATATGCATGTTTTTTATCATTTTATTTTCAATCTCTCTATATCATTATATTTAAAGTGATTTTCCTGAAGATAGTATATAGTTGGGTCACGTTTTTGTAAACAGTATGATAAACATTGTCTTTATTCAGTGTGTTTAGAGTTTACATTTAATTATTGATATGGTTTGATTTAGGTTACCATTTTATTATTTTGTTTGCCTTTTTCTGTTCTATGTTTCACATTTTCTGTCTTCTTTTGGGTTGTTTCTATATTTTTGAGTATTTCATTTTTTAAAAATATTTTATTTATTTATGATAGACATAGAGAGAGAGAGGCAGAGACACAGGCAAAGGGAGAGGGAGAAGCAGGCTCCAAGCCGGGAGCCCGGCGTGGGACTCGATCCCGGGACTCCAGGATCGCGCCCTGGGCCAAAGGCAGGCGCTAAACCGCTGAGCCACCCAGGGATCCCCATTGAGTGTTTCATTTTTATTTATATGTCTTTTTAGCTTTACTATTTTGGTTTGGTTTTTTATTTTCTATTTGTTTTAGTGTTGCTCTGGGAAACTTTATATACGTATGTATGTATGTGTATATATGTACAGATAAATACATGTATATAACTTTTCAAGTTAATATTTTATGAATTGACAAAAAACACAGAAGTCTTGGGAGACCCGGAGTTGACCCAGAACCTTAAAGGTAAGGTTGAATTACCTTTAGCAGAAGAGAAATAGAAGCCATAGAACATTAAGGATAAATTCAGGAAGACCCAAGACCATTGAGAACTTGCCTGCTCTCTACACTATTTTCCAAGGACAGGTTGCTATGGTGACAGACTATGGAGCCTTTATCAAAATCCCACAGTCAGAAGCAAACTCTGGACCATCAAGCTCACATGTCATCCTGTCACACGGAAAAGCCCTCTGAGATAGCAGATGTTGGAGACAAAGTGTGGGTGAAGCTTATTTATCAAGGGATGAAAAATGAGAGGATATCCTCAATCAAGGGACTAGAAAAAACCTGAGCCCCAACAATGTTATCACTAAACAAGAGAGGTGGGGGCAGTCCTTCCAGGATTACACTGGGCAGATCACCCTCAAGGCTCTCCTGAACACTACCTGCAAGAAGTGTGGCTGTAAAAGCTACTTTGCAAAGGATTATTTTATGCAGCCAGGAGGGACCAGGTATTCTCTGATATTTAATGAGGAAGAAAGGAAGAAGCAAAGTCAGCAGAGCTTGAGAAGCTTGACCCCATGAGGGATTCTAGAAAAAGAAAGAAGGAAAAGAAGAAAAAGAAGCACAGAAAAAGGAAGTCATCTGACTCTGGCAGCTAAGACTATGAGAATGACACAGTCAAGAGGGCAAGACACACATCAAAATACAGCAAGGCAGCAAAGAAGGGGGTGGAGGAGAAGAAGAGGGGGAGGAGAGGAGGAGGCGCAGGAGGAGCACAAGAAGTGAGAATGAGAGTAGAGGGGGTAGTTGAGAGAAGGAAGAATCAGGAGCCTTGTGCCTAGAAGCCCTGGCTCCTGCAAAGACTAGGTGAGAATATAGCCTCCCACCCCACTGACTTCTCATCCAAGAGAGATGGCTCCCTCATGCAGCAGACAGGTTTGGGAGTTAGATGTCAAAAGCATCTGCCTGAATGAGTGTTTAACTTATCATTCTTGGTCTCTTTGCAAGTGACCCCTGCTGCTCACCCATTCATTCATTCACTCAACTGCCTTCATTCAGCCACAGGTCCTATTACCCTCTCCAGCTGCCATTGCCAGAGCCAGATTCCTGCACAGGGGCCCACGCTATAGCCACAGATACTGCTGTGGAGGCAAGTGTGGCCATAGTTGGAGGACAGATTGGCCCCTCCCTGCTGGGTCTTTCCTGGCCTGATTGGTGAGTGATCTCTGCAGGATCCAACACAGAGGCCAAGGGAGACCAGGAGGGTGAGGGAGAACATGGTAAGAAGTGGTGCTCACTTTTTCCATTCCCTCTAGTATGATTCTACAATGCTACAAGTGACAGTGAGAAAACCATTGTTTGCAGCAACCAAGCTTGTGTGTGACATTTTGCCAGATCACTGAACCAGATAGCTCAAGCCAAGATCATTGCTTTACATTTACTACTGTGTAGATCAATTGATTTTACCTTGGGTCTCTGCTTAAATTCCTGGCACTAAGACAAAAACAAAAACAAACAAACAATAAAAACACAGAAGCCTTACAACTATCTAGGTCCTTTCGTCATCCCCCTTTATGTTATAATGGTCATATGTATTATATCTACATACACTGAAAAATCATACCAGACAACATTATGATCTTTTATTCAGCCATCATGCATTTGTTAAAGAACTTAAAAGGGGAATAAAAAGGGAAATACTGTATTATATATAGCTAAATATTTACCATTTCTATTGCTCTGCTTTTCTTCCTGAGATTTTTCATCTGTGATCATTTCTCAACCTTTCTTTTAGAGTAGGTCTGCTGTGATAAATTCTCTTAGTTTTCATCTGAAAATGTCTATTTTTGTCTTCATTTTTTAGTTGTTTTCCTGGATTGACAATTCATCTCTTTCTGCACATTTAAGATGTTGTTCCATTGTCCTCTCACATACATGGTTTCTAATCAGAAATATGCAGTGATGTGAAACATTGTTGTCCAAAGCTTTTTAAAGCGTATTTTTTTCTACACACTTTTAAGCATTTAAAATTTTTACTTGGTCTTTTATAGTTTAACTATGTTAAGTCTGGTAATTTTCTTTGATTTTAACACGTTTTTGTTTTTTTTTTTAAGATTTTATTTAGGGACGCCTGGGTGGCTCAGCAGTTGAGCATCTGCCTTTGGCTCAGGGCGTGATCCCAGAGTTCTGGGATGAAGTCCCATATCAGGCTTCTTGCATGGAGCCTGCTTCTCTCTCTCCCTGTGTCTCTGTTTCTCTTTCTGTGTCTCTGATGAATAAATAAATAAAATCTTTTAAAAAATAAAAAATAATAAAGTTTTTATTTATTTATTCATGAGAGACACACAGAGAGAGGCAGAGACCCAGGCAGAGGGAGAAGCAGGCTTCCTAAGGGGAGCCTGATATGGGACTCAATCCCAGGACCCCAGGATCATGATCTGAACCAAACAAAGGCAGATGCTCAACCATTGAGCCACCCAGGCATTCCAACATGTTTGGGTTTTATTGAGGTTTTTTAATCTGAAAAATGCATGTCTTTTACCAAATTGGAGTTTTCAACTATTATTTCTCCAAAATTTCTTTTTTTTTGCACTTTTTTTAAATTTATTTTTTATTGGTGTTCAATTTACTAACATACAGAATAACCCCCAGTGCCCGTCACCCATTCACTCCCACCCCCCGCCCTCCTCCCCTTCTATCACCCCTAGTTCGTTTCCCAGAGTTAGCAGTCTTTACGTTCTGTCTCCCTTTCTGATATTTCCCACACATTTCTTCTCCCTTCCCTTATATTCCCTTTCACTATTATTTATATTCCCCAAATGAATGAGAACATATAATGTTTGTCCTTCTCCGACTGACTTACTTCACTCAGCATAATACCCTCCAGTTCCATCCACGTTGAAGCAAATGGTGGGTATTTGTCATTTCTAATAGCTGAGTAATATTCCATTGTATACATAAACCACATCTTCTTTATCCATTCATCTTTCGATGGACACCGAGGCTCCTTCCACAGTTTGGCTATCGTGGCCATTGCTGCTATAAACTTCGGGGTGCAGGTGTCCCGGCGTTTCACTGCATCTGTATCTTTGGGGTAAATCCCCAACAGTGCAATTGCTGGGTCGTAGGGCAGGTCTATTTTTAACTCTTTGAGGAACCTCCACACAGTTTTCCAGAGTGGCTGCACCAGTTCACATTCCCACCAACAGTGTAAGAGGGTTCCCTTTTCTCCGCATCCCCTCCAACATTTGTTGTTTCCTGCCTTGTTAATTTGCCCCATTCTCACCGGTGTGAGGTGGTATCTCATTGTGGTTTTGATTTGTATTTCCCTGATGGCAAGTGATGCAGAGCATTTTCTCATATGCATGTTGGCCATGTCTATGTCTTCCTCTGTGAGATTTCTCTTCACGTCTTTTGCCCATTTCATGATTGGATTGTTTGTTTCTTTGGTGTTGAGTTTAATAAGTTCTTTATAGATCTTGGAAACTAGCCCTTTATCTGATATGTCATTTGCAAATATCTTCTCCCATTCTGTAGGTTGTCTTTAGTTTTGTTGACTGTATCCTTTGCTGTGCAAAAGCTTCTTATCTTGATGAAGTCCCAATAGTTCATTTTTGCTTTTGTTTCTTTTGCCTTCATGGATGTATCTTGCAAGAAGTTACTGTGGCCGAGTTCAAAAAGGGTGTTGCCTGTGTTCTTCTCTAGGATTTTGATGGAATCTTGTCTCACATTTAGATCTTTCATCCATTTTGAGTTTATCTTTGTGTTTGGTGAAAGAGAGTGGTCTAGTTTCATTCTTCTGCATGTGGCTGTCCAATTTTCCCAGCACCATTTATTGAAGAGACTGTCTTTCTTCTAATGGATAGTCTTTCCTCCTTTATTGAGTATTAGTTGACCATAAAGTTCAGGGTCCACTTCTGGGTTCTCTATTCTGTTCCACTGATCTATGTGTCTGTTTTTGTGCCAGTACCACACTGTCTTGATGACCACAGCTTTGTAGTACAACCTGAAATCTGGCATTGTGATGTCCCCAGATATGGTTTTCTTTTTTAAAATTCCCCTGGCTATTCGGGGTCTTTTCTGATTCCACACAAATCTTAAAATAATTTGTTCTAACTCTCTGAAGAAAGTCCATGGTATTTTGATAGGGATTGCATTAAATGTGTACATTGCCCTGGGTAACATTGACATTTTCACAATATTAATTCTGCCAATCCATGAGCATGGAATATTTTTCCATCTCTTTGTGTCTTCCTCAATTTCTTTCAGAAGTGCTCTATAGTTTTTAGGGTATAGATCCTTTACATCTTTGGTTAGGTTTATTCCTAGGTATCTTATGCTTTTGGGTGCAATTGTAAATGGGATTGACTCCTTAATTTCTCTTTCTTCAGTCTCATTGTTAGTGTATAGAAATGCCACTGATTTCTGGGCATTGATTTTGTATCCTGCCACGCTACCGAATTGCTGTATGAGTTCTAACAATCTTGGGGTGGAGACTTTTGGGTTTTCTATGTAGAGTATCATGTCATCGGTGAAGAGGGAGAGTTTGACTTCTTCTTTGCCAATTTGAATGCCTTTAATGTCTTTTTGTTGTCTGATTGCTGAGGCTAGGACTTCCAGTACTATGTTGAATAGCAGTGGTGAGTGTGGACATCCCTGTCTTGTTCCTGATCTTAGGGGAAAGGCTCCCAGTGCTTCCCCATTGAGAATGATATTTGCTGTGGGCTTTTCATAGATGGCTTTTAAGATGTCGAGGAATGTTCCCTCTATCCCTACACTCTGAAGAGTTTTGATCAGAAATGGATGCTGTATTTTGTCAAATGCTTTCTCTGCATCCAATGAGAGGATCATATGGTTCTTGGTTTTTCTCTTGCTGATATGATGAATCACATTGATTGTTTTACGGGTGCTGAACCAGCCTTGTGTCCCAGGGATAAATCCTACTTGGTCATGGTGAATAATTTTCTTAATGTACTGTTGGATCCTATTGGCCAGTATCTTGTTGAGAATTTTTGCATCCATGTTCATCAGGGATATTGGTCTGTAATTCTCCTTTTTGGTGGGGTCTTTGTCTGGTTTTGGAATTAAGGTGATGCTGGCCTCATAGAAGGAATTTGGAAGTACTCCATCTCTTTCTATCTTTCCAAACAGCTTTAGGAGAATAGGTATGGTTTCTTCTTTAAACGTTTGATAAAATTCCCCTGGGAAGCCATCTGGCCCTGGACTCTTGTGTCTTGGGAGGTTTTTGATGACTGCTTCAATTTCCTCCCTGGTTATTGGTCTGTTAAGGTTTTCTATTTCTTCCTGCTCCAGTTTTGGTAGTTTGTGGCTTTCCAGGAATGCGTCCATTTCTTCTAGATTGCCTAATTTATTGGCGTATAGCTGTTCATAATATGTTTTTAAAATCGTTTGTATTTCCTTGGTGTTGGTAGTGATCTCTCCTTTCTCATTCATGATTTTATTAATTTGAGTCTTCTCTCTCTTCTTTTTAATAAGGCTGGCTAATGGTTTATCTATCTTATTAATTCTTTCAAAGAACCAACTCCTGGTTCTGTTGATCTGTTCCACAGTTCTTCTGGTCTCGATTTCGTTGAGTTCTGCTCGAATCTTTATTAACTCCCTTCTTCTCTTGGGTGTAGGATCTATTTGCTGTTTTTTCTCTAGCTCCTTTATGTGTAAGGTTAGCTTTTGTATTTGAGTTCTTTCCAGTTTTTGAATGGATGCTTGTATTGCGATGTATTTCCCCCTTAGGACTGCTTTTGCTGCATCCCAAAGATTTTGAACGGTGTATCTTCATTCTCATTAGTTTCCATGAATCTTTTTAATTCTTACTTAATTTCCTGGTTGACCCTTTCATCTTTTAGCAGGATGGTCCTTAACCTCCACGTGTTTGAGGTCCTTCCAAACTTCTTGTTGTGATTTAGTTCTAATTTCAAGGCATTATGGTCTGAGAATATGCAGGGGACGATCCCAATCTTTTGGTATCGGTTCAGACCCGATTTGTGACCCAATGTGTGGTCTATTCTGGAGAAAGTTCCATGGGCACTTGAGAAGAATGTGTATTCAGTTGCGTTTGGATGGAAAGTTCTGTAGATATCTGTGAAATCCATCTGGTTCAGTGTATCATTTAAAGCTCTCGTTTCTTTGGAGATGTTGTGCTTAGAAGACCTATCGAGTATAGAAAGAGCTAGATTGAAGTCATCAAGTATAAGTGTATTATTATCTAAGTATTTCTTCACTTTGGTTAATAATTGATTTATATATTTGGCAGCTCCCACATTCGGGGCATATATATTGAGGATTGTTAAGTCCTCTTGTTGAATAGATCCTTTAAGTATGATATAGTGTCCCTCTTCATCTCTCACTACAGTCTTTGGGGTAAATTTTAGTTTATCTGATATAAGGATGGCTACCCCTGCTTTATTTTGAGGACCATTCGAATGGTAAATGGTTCTCCAACCTTTTATTTTCAGGTTGTAGGTGTCCTTCTGTCTAAAATGAGTCTCTTGTAGACAGCAAAAAGATGGGTCCTGCTTTTTTATCCAGTCTGAAACCCTGCACCTTTTGATGGGGTCATTAAGCCCATTCACGTTCAGAGTTACTATTGAGAGATATGAGTTTAGTGTCATCATGATATCTATTCAGTCCTTGTTTTTGTGGAATGTTCCACTGAACTTCTTCTTAAAGGGGAATTTTAAGAGTCCCCCTTAAAATTTCTTGCAGAGCTGGTTTGGAGGTCACATATTCTTTTAGTTGCTGCCTGTCTTGGAAGCTCTTTATCTCTCCTTCCATTTTGAATGATAGCCTTGCTGGATAAAGTATTCTTGGTTGCATGTTCTTCTCATTTAGGACCCTGTATATATCCTGCCAGCCCTTTCTGGCCTGCCAGGTCTCTGTGGAGAGGTCTGCTGTTACCCTAATACTCCTCCCCATAAAAGTCAGGGATTTCTTGTCTCTTGCTGCTTTAAGGATCTTCTCTTTATCTTTGGAATTTGCAAGCTTCACTATTAAATGTCGAGGTGTTGAATGGTTTTTATTCATTTTAGGGGGGGATCTCTCTATTTCCTGGATCTGAATGCCTGTTTCCCTTCCCAGATTAGTAAAGTTTTCAGCTAGAATTTGTTCAAATACATATTCTGGCCCTCTGTCCCTTTCAGCGCCCTCGGGAACACCAATTAAACGTAGGTTTTTCTTCCTCAGGCTGTCGTTTATTTCCCTTAATCTATTTTCATGGTCTTTTCTTTTCTTTTTTTTTTTTAGAAGAATAGTTTTTTTTTAATGTTTTATTTATTTATGATAGTCACACACACAGAGAGAGAGAGAGAGAGAGAGAGAGAGAGAGAGAGAGAGAGGCAGAGACATAGGCAGAGGGAGAAGCAGGCTCCAGGCACCGGGAACCTGACGTGGGATTCGATCCTGGGTCTCCAGGATCGCGCCCTGGGCCAAAGGCAGACGCTAAACCGCTGCGCCACCCAGGGATCCCTCTTCATGGTCTTTTAATTGTTTGTCTCTTTTTTCCTCAGTTTCCCTCTTTGCTATCAACTTGTCTTCTATGTCACTCACTCGTTCTTCCACCTCGTTAACCCTCGTCGTTAGGACTTCTAGTTTGGATTGCATCTCATTCAATTGATTTTTAATTTCTGCCTGATTAGATCTAAATTCTACAGTCATGAAGTCTCTTGAGTCCTTCATGCTTTTTTCTAGAGCAACCAGTAGCTGTATAATAGTGCTTCTGAATTGGCTTTCTGACATTGAATTGTAATCCAGATTTTGTAACTCTGTGGGAGAGAGGACTGTTTCTGATTCTTTCTTTTGAGGTGAGGTTTTCCTTCTAGTCATTTTGCTCAGTGCAGAGTGGCCAAAAGCAAGTTGTATTGGGAAAAGGAGAAAAAGAGAGGAGAGAAAGAAGGAAAGAAAAGAGAAAGAGAAAAAAAAAAGGAAGAAAAAAAACGAAAAATAAAAAGAAGAAAAAGAGAAAGAAAAAGAAAAAGAAAGGAGAAAAAAAAGGTGGTGGGGGAAGGAAACAAATCAAAAAGCAAAACAAAACAAAACAAAACAAAAGAACCACGGGGGAGTATCTTCTGATTCTGTGTACTTTAAGTCCCTTGGCTTCTCCTGGAACTTGTCCGTCTAGCTGGTGTTCTGGGGGAGGGGCCTGCTGTGCTGATTTTCAGGTGTTAGCAGTTGGGGGAGCTGCTGTGCCCCTGCCTGGTGCAGGGCTCAGTGGGGGTTGTTTACCCCGTGAGGCCGCAGGAGGAACAACCCCAGTGGCGGGGCAGCTCTGGAAACCTGGATTCAGCTCCCACAGGAACTCCGGAGGTCTCCGTCTGCAGGGCCTGGAGGCTCCGGGGCGGGGCCGCTGATCTGCTCAGCTCGGGGCAGGAGCGTCCTTGCTGTCCTGGGCCCTCCCGGCCTCTGCCTGTCCCGGGGGAGGCCGGATCCTGGGCTGTGTCCCGGCGCCCAGTGCTCCGGAGTCTGCGCTGTTGGATTCGCGCTCCCGGGCCGCGCAGCCCCCTCCGCGGAGCCGCCGCCCGAGCACCCCGAGCTGCTCCTGGAACCGCGCAGCCCCCTCCGCACGGAGCCTCCTCCTCTGCCCGAGCCCCTCCGAGGCTGCTCCTGGGGCCGCGCAGTTCCCTCCGCGGAGCCGCCCCCGAGCCCCCCGAGCTGCTCCGGGTCCCGCCGTGCGCGCTGCAGCCCTTAGGGAGCTCGGCGCACTCTCCCGGGGCGCAGGTGTCTGTTAGTGTCCCCGGGAGCCCGCGGGCATCCCCGCCCTCCTGGGTCCTGCTCTAACTCCCTGCGAGCCCCTTTCCGCCCGGGAAGGTCGGTGCAGCTCCTGCTCCTCCGGGACGGGGCTCTCCTGTCCTGGGGACACTCGCCCCGGCCTCAGCCCGGCTCCTCGCGGGGCCCCTCCCCCTTGGAGGCCTTTTGTTTATTTATTTTTCCCCCGTCTTCCTACCTTGATAGAAGCGCGAACTCTTCTCACTGTAGCATTCCAGGTGTTCTCTCTTTAAATCTCAGGCCGAATTAATAGATTTTCAGGATAATGTGAAGGTTTTCTAGGTAATTTGGTGGAGACAGGTGATTTGGAGACCCTACTCTTCCACCATCTTGCCCCACTCCACCTCTCCAAAATTTCTTATTCCTCTTTCTTCTCTCCTTCTGGAATTCCAATGACATGACACAAATACTAGGCTTTTTGATAGTGGCCCAAAGATTGCTGAGGCTCAGTGGAGTTTTTCTATTTTCTTAAAATATTTTGTTTATTTAAGAAAGAGAGAGTATAAGCTGGAGGGAGGGGCAGTGGGAAAGGGAGAAGCAGACTCCCTGCTGAGCAGGAAGCCTGATCCAGGGCTCAATCCCAGGATCCTGGGATCATGACCTGAGCTGAAGGCAGACACTTAACCAAATGAGCCACCCAGGTACTAGTGGAGTCTTTTCTAATTTTTCTTTCCCTACTTCAGACTGGATACTTCCTACTGATCACTTTTAAAGTTTATTGAGCTGCCTTTTTCTTCTGTACTCTGCTTTTATGCCCCTTGGTTGAATCTTTAAATTTAAGTTATTGCAGTTTTGAAGTTCTAAAATTTCAATTTGGGGATCCCTGGGTGGCTCAACGGTTTGGTACCTGCCTTTGGCCCAGGTTGTAGTCCTGGAGTTCCGGGATCAAGTCCCATGTCGGGCTCCCTGCATGGAGCCTGCTTCTCCCTCTGCCTGTCTCTGCCTCTCTCTCTCTGTCTCTCATGAATAAATAAATAAAATCTTTAAAAAATAAAATAAAATAAAATAAAATTTGGTTGTTTTTATAGTTTCTACTTCTCTCGAGACCTTTTATATTTCCATTCATTTCAAGAGTGTTTACCTATACTTCATGGAGAATGGTTATAATATCTGCTTTATTGTAACAAAATAATCTTTGCCTTGGATTTCAAATATCTGAAGTATTTAGGGGTTGGCATCTTTTCTCTTGAAGGTGATCAGATATTTCTGGGTTCTGTGTATCAAGTAATTCTGGATTGTATACTGGACATTTTTAATATAACAGTATGAAACCGTGGTTCCTATTACAATCTCTGGAGTATGTTGATTTTTTTGTTTGTTTGTTTTAGCAGGCAATCTACTGGGTTAGATTCAAATCACAAATTGTACTTTATTTTCTGTATGTGTTATTTCTAAATCCTTGGATATATTGTTTGGGTCTATCATTCATTGAGCCATTCAGAAATTAGTTGAGGTTTTTAAGATTTTATTTATTTATTTGAGAGAGAGACAGAAAGAAGATGAGCAGAGGGAGCTGCAGAAGGAGGGGAAGCGGGATAAGCAGATTCTCTGCTGAGTGCTGAGTCTGACACTGGGTTGAACCCAGGACCCTGAGAGCATGAGCGGAGTAGAAATCAGATTGACTGACTAAACCACCCAGGCACCCCAGAAATTAGTTGAATGCTGAACAATGTCTTTTCTATATTTCTTTGGATATGTATGTTGTGAATGTGCAGCTTAGGGGTAAGCCTGAAAATTCTATCAGTTCATTCATAGAACCAGTGTATCTCCTTCTTTAGCGATGACCCCTTCTGAATCTTCTCTCCCACTTTAGACCCTAAGGGCCCTCTTTCCAAGTTTTTTTGACCCAAAAGATGAGATTCTCTCATAGTTTTAGCCTCCCACTCTATCACATACTTCTGTACTAACCAGGCCACCCTTGGGTTACACTGATGAAAGAAAGTTAGATATATAATGACCATTCCTCCCCACACTCTACATAACAAAAGCTGTTTTCTCAGTTCCTGCATTTAGAGAAATGGGTTTTAACTTGGGATTTCATATGCACTGACATCAGTGCAGTTCCACCTCTGGTGCTGCACCAAGGGAAGGCACCAAGAAATGGGAGGGAGGGGAAACAATAAAAGGGGGCTCCCCTCCAATCCTCTCAGAATCACAAGTGCCCTCTTTTCTAATGCTCTGGTCAGAAGATAAATTTCTCTCAGTATTTTTGCCTCTCTGTTCCCAGGCTATTTCCCAGTTTGGTCAACCATCAGTTCAAAGCCAGGAGACAAAAGAAGGGGGAAAATGAATAATTAAAGGAAATTCACCATGCCATATGAATTGATCTTCAAGTTTTTATTTCTCTCCTTAATCTGCCTGATATTATTTGCTTTTCAAAGTCCTCAGGTAGTTGCTCTTTGTATTTTGTACAGAGTTTTTAGTTTTAATCCATTGGGGAGATAGGCTGTAGTGGGCTCAGTCCATCTCAGCTGTATCTATAATGTTCCATTTACTTTTATGCTTTATATCGAACTTATTATATGTTACATTTATATATGCCTTAAATCACACAACAAAATGTTAGTTTTAAAGACACTGAGAAAGAATAAGGTACCCCATATATTTACTATTTTGTGTACACTTCTTTTCTTCCTAACAATCTGTTTTCCTTTGATATCTTTCCCTTCAGCCTGCAGAAATTCCTTTAGCATTCCCTGTAGTTAAGGTCTTCTGATCATAAATTCTCTCTCTTTTTTTTTAATCTAAAAATATCTTCATTTTGCTTTTCATTACTGATGGATATTTTTACTGGATGAATAATTTGGGGTTATTCTTTCTCATTTCTTTTCTTTTGGCCCTTTAATTATATTGCTCCATTGTCTTCAGTCTTTCCATTTTTTAATGACAAGTCAGCAATCATTTGTACATTTTCCCCTTATGTAATGTGTTCTATTTATATAGCTTTCACTAGATTACTAGTAACAATGTTTTGATTACCTATAATTTGAAATATGGCAAGTAGTTCTCTGATGGACCAACTGAATGATCTTAAACAGTTGTCTTCTCTGAACCAGTTTACTCTTCAGCAAATAGAAATAACAATGCTTGACACAGAATTCCAGTCATGACTCCCTAGTCCTACTCCTAATTATCTGCCCTAAGCCAAATTGCTTCTCTATGTGTAAATTATGTCTTTAGTCCGGGGCTTTTCAAACTTATCTATAAAAATTCCTTCACAGCTTAGGAGAATGGAGCTTACTTCGGGACAGAAGGTAGACACAAAAGCTGCAACCTTTTGCATACAGAACATGGGACTATGAATTCCTTCTTTCATGAAAGATATGCTGATTTGTATTCTTCCCCTTAAAAAAATATGTAAACATAAAATATCCAAATGATTTGACATATAAATGACAAATCCTCTTTTACTCAAATCTTAAAGTTCTTGCTCCAAAAAGATGTCATATTCCTTTCTTTATTTCATTGTTGAAAAGATTAAGTAGGTTTATGGTCACTTACAAATGAACATAGTCTTAATATCACAGGGTTTTATATTTATATAATTGAAATCACACATATCCAGCTTAAGGTCACGCAGCTTCTCACACAAGCCTGTTTACAGATGGATTCACATTCACAGTATGTACAGAATGCACATATAAGAAAAGTGTATCTTTCAAAATACCACATAAATTTTAAATCTTACAGATAGACACAGTCTCATAACTAAAGTCACAAAGACCTCCAAAAATGCATATTATATAATTCCATGTATAGTCACAAAGGCACTCAAATTTTTCACTTTATTTATTTATTTATTTAGTATATTTTTTATTGGAGTTCAATTTGCCAACATATAACATAACACCCAGTGCTCATCCTGTCAAGTGCCCCCCTCAGTAAAACTTTTTAAATTTAAATTTAAATTCAGTTAGCCAACATATTACATTGTTAGTTTCAGATGTAGTGTTCAATAATTTATCAGTTGTATATAACCTCTCATATTTATCACATCATGGCACTCACACTTGCTGTTTATTCTGAAGTCTGGGAAGGAAAATTTTCTTAGGAGCCTGAAACACACATTCACATTTCATCTTCAGGGCAGCCCCGGTGGCGCAGCGGTTTGGCGCCGCCTGCAGCCTGGGGTGTGATCCTGGAGACTCCGGATGGAGTCCCCACAACGGGCTCCCTGCATGGAGCCTGCTTCTCCCTCTGCCTGTGTCTCTGCCTCTCTCTCTCTCTGTGTCTATGAATAGATAAAAATGAAATAAAAAAAATTTCATTTTCAAGGTGCTCACAGCTGGGGAAGGAAATGCTGCACTCCATACTGGACCCATGGAGGGGCTCTCATGAGAGCTCAGAGTTCACAGGCAGTTGCACCTAAAGTTGGAGGGTACGGTGCTGTATTCCCAAGTCCCAGTGTGGAGTTGGAAGAGGTATTTGGATGGATAGAAATCTGATTTGATTTGGCTAAGATGCTGAGCTGCATTATGACTTTCATGGGTCCTTCCTCCATAAAAAAAGAGAAAACAATATATTTTATGACTGTTCAGGTATACTACTACTAATAGTAGTATAATTATTATATATAAAATATATAAATATAATATATAAAATATATCAAATAATATATAAATATAATATATAAAAATTAATATATTGTTTCTTTAACAAACATTTGCTTCGACCTGAAAGTTCATTTTTAATTCTGACTTTGAAAAGACTTAAAAAATAAAATAAAATAAAATAAAATAAATAATAAAATAAAAAATAACAATAAATACATATAAACATACATACATACATGACTTTTTGTGTGCCTCCAAAAGTATTGTGGGCCCTAAGCATTTTGCTACTGTGACTCATGAATGAGTCAGCCCTGCTAGGATGTGTCTTGGATAAAAGTCACTCAGACTCAGTGTTAATGGAAAGACAACTTACTGGGCATGAGGAGTGATGGGGATGTAGGTGTGAGGAGGAAGAGGGCTTAATAGATTTTATATAACCTCAAAATCTGAAATACAAGCCACTTTCACATTCAAAGAACAAATTCTGAAACAAACCACAACCAGAAACACAACCACGCACACACACACACACACACACACACACACAACGGGTTCTACAGTGTCACAGAGAACGAAAACCCAAACACCTGCCAAATCATTGTGGATGTTATGCTATATGTTGGCAAATTGAACTTCAATAAATAATAAATAAATACATAAAAACATACATACAAACAAACAAACGTATAGGGGCAACGGCGTGGCTCGTTTGGTGAAGCAACTGCCTTCGGCTCAAGTAGGACCCCAGGGTAGCAGCAGCGCCCGGAGTAGAGCCGGGAGCACAGCAAGGTTAAGTATGCGTTTGTTTCATTATTATTATTTTAAGGTTTTATTTATTTATTTGAGAGGGAGAGAAGAGAGCGAGTATGAGCGAGAGGAGGGGCCGAGGGAGAAGGAGAAATGGTCTCCTCGCTGAAGAGGGGGTGGGATGGCTGGTTTCATCCGAGGACCCTGGGATCACGACAGCTGCCTCCGCTGAATTTTACCTCTGGAAAGGTCCTACTCCCGGTCTCTTCACAGAGCTCGCACCTACCGTACCACCATCCCCAGTAGCCCGCTACCTCCACTTCCCTGCAAGCAGGGTCGAGGCTTCTGGAGTCCGCTGCCCCTGCTCGGTTTTCTACAGCCTGGACTCCAGTTCCACTCGTCTCCTCCACCCACGCAGGACCACTGGAGATCAAGATCGATCCTCCACAGGTCGGCTCGTCCTACCCGCCAGCAGCCGGCAAACGCCTGAGCCTGCGCACTCCGAGCACAGGCGCCTGCGCCTCCCGCTCCCGGCCGGCGGGACTGCATTTCCCAGAAGCCACCGGGCTCGCATCCCCCTCGACCGGTGGCTCCTCTTCCGGTGTCGGAGCAGCTGTGGTCCCTACGTGGTGAGTAGGACCTATCTGAAGGTAAAATTCAGCGGAGGCAGCCACAGTTTCTGACCAGAGCCGGTTGGGAACCCTTGGAGGGGGTGAGAGGCTCTCCAGGCGAGGACAGTCGGAACTGACAGGGCGTGTGGAGCCCCGGAGTCTCAGGCCTGTGTCTGCGTGAGCAGCAGGGATTTGTGTGCTTACAAGAGACGTGTGTGCCTGCGTGTGTGTGTGTTTATGTGTGTGTGACACTGTGACAGTGTGTCTCAGTGACGGCGTCCGCGCTTGTGTGTCAGTGACAGATACTTGATTGTGTTTATTTAACTTCGTGGCTGATGGGTGACCGACGGTCGTGGCCGTGTGGGTTGTCACTGGAACTCGTGGCTCCAGGCTCCGCGGATCCTCTGCCCTGTCTCCGCACAGCCACTTGGGGCCGGCCGCAGATAAAAGAGGGAAGCCAGATTCTGAGCCTTAGAATGGAAGAATGGAGAATCACAGCAAGATGACACAGACTTGATCTTGAGATGAGATATTTTGAAGCTGGAATTGGCCCCACGGCAGGCTTCTGGGAAGACCTGGTGAGGTCCCAAGAGTAGGAGCCCCTCCTGGAAGGTTCCTCCTTGGAAACTGCTAAACGTCAGCTGCATGTTTCATAACCACAGCATTTCCAGAACTCTGGCCCCAGCAACCTGCTGTGAATTAGACACCGATTTCTCCCTAGACGTCAGTGATCCTGGCCTCTCTTATACTGCAAGGTCAACACTATTCCAGTATCGTTTCTACTATTCTGGCTGTGTGTGTTTGGGACTAGGTGAGAGTGTGTAGTCATGCAGGGTTTTCCAAGTTGCTGTGCTATCCAAGAAAACCCTGATGTTTCATAATTTCCTTGTCTTTTCCCAGTGCTACCTGTCTCTAAAAATAGGGGGGAGGGGGATACTGAGAGAAAAGAATTTTTGTTAGACATCTAAAAATTAAAGTTCAGGTGAGTTTGTGTTTCCTCATTATTCATTAAATACACTTGAATTTTAAAGATATGAGCCCCTTTCTTTTCCTTCTGCTGAAATGTCCTGCCTAATAGTGGCAAATCCGTGAATTCTGTGTGAGGCCATGCAGATGGATCACCCTTCTCAGGGCCCCCAAGTCCTTCTCTCCATAATTCATTTAACCTGTTGTCTACTGTTAGCTATTATGTTTCTAATTTTTGACTACCAACTAGAATTAGTCTATAATGAACATCATTATGCATGGATATTTATGTCCTTTTACAATCAGTCCCTAAGGATAAATTTCTAGTTTTGAAATTCAAGTAAAATACCAGACATTTACAATATGTCAATATACTTGTACTCAGTCTAATACAATGACAGAAAGATATAGTTGCTCTCCTCAAATGACTTGTTATCCAGTAAGGAAATGAAATCAGAATAGTAATAAGTAAGATAGAAGATGTAAGGGGAACCTGGGTGGCTCAGCTTGAGGGTCTGCCTTTGGCTCAGGTGGTGATTCTGGGGTCCTAGATTGAGTCCTGCATCAGGCTCCCCACAGGGGGCCTGCTTCTTCCTCTGCCTCTCTCTCTGTGTGTCTCTCATAAATAAATAAAGAAATTCTTTAAAAAAATAAAAAAAGAAGATGTGAGATGCCACTAGCGAAATCCAGGTGACCTGCTTTGGGAGTTCATAGGAGGAGACATCATTCTGTCTCTAGCACCCCTGCCAGAATATGATCACATTATGAGAACTCCCTTGTGTGACCACACCACACTTTATTCATTCTCATGATGATGGGTTGTTTCTCATATTTGACTATTATGAATAAACCATCTATGAACACTCTTGTACAAGTTCTTTTGTGGGCATATGTTTTTGTTTTTCCTGGATATCTACTTAGGGGTGGAAGTGGTTGACTTAATTTGCACTCCACTGCAGGATACAGTTACTTCTCAAGCTGGCCATCACTTGCTATTGTTAATAATTTTAATTTTAGTCATTCTGATGTGTGTGTAGTAGTATCTCATTGTGATTTTAGTTTGCATTTGTCTGATAAGTAATGATATAAGCATCTTTTTGTATGATACTGCCCATTTGATATACTCTTATGAAGGTCTCTTCAAGTCTTTTGTCCATTTTTAGTCTTTCTTAGTCATTTTCCTATTGATTTGTAGGAATTTTGTGTATATTTTGAATACAAGTCCTTTGCGAGTATATATAAACATATGCATATGCCTCTCTGTGTGTGTATGTGTGTGTGTGTATGGAAAGAGAGAAACAGAGAAAGAAAAAAATATTTCATTAGCTTTCTTACTTTCTTAATGATAAAATGAACAGAAGTCCCTGATTTTAACAGAGCTATTTACCAATATTTTTCTTGTATGGTTATTGCATATATGTTCTGTTTAAAACATCTTTTCCTGGGGAACAAGGGACAGCTCTTCTTTATGATAGAATTCTGGTTAAGTGTAGAAGGAAAGAGGAACATAGGAAATGACCATTTAGGCAAACACCATGGTAATAATTGTTTCAGACGCAATCAATTGATAGATGCTAAAATTAGTGGGTGAAAATTTGAGGAGAAAAAGGATTTGCAGAGTGTCTAAAATATTCCCCACTACCCAAGATGCTTTTTAACAACAAAGGGAAAGGTCATAACTTTACAGTAGAGAAACCCAGCAGAAGCAGTTGAATAAAGCCATCAAGGTTAACATCACCAGTAATAAGGCATTAGTGTCATGAACCCTTTCTTATGTGAAGAGAAGGACACGAGACTGCTGTGATACTGCCAAAAAATGCACAAACTCATTCCAATTACAAAATATTAGAAAAACCAAGTGGGAGGATATTTGACAAAAAAACATGATTGGTACTCCTCCAAAATGAAAAGGTCATGAAGATTAGGTGTGGTGGACAGACTTTAGAGTGACCACCTGAGTGCTTCCCACTCCGTGTCTGTGCCATTGCATAATCCTCATGCCTGGAGTACAAGCAGAACCTGTTACTTGCTTTAACCAATAGAAAATAGCAAAGGTAAGGGGGATGTCACTCCTGTGATAAGGTTAGCTTTTATGGTAAGAGAAAAGAAAAGAAATGGCAAGTCACTGTTGTGGTTATGTTATGTCATATAAGACTCCATTATAGTGGACTAGAGCTAGAGACTCTCTTCGTGGGCTCAATGAAGTAAGTGGCAATGCTGGAGAAGCCCATTGTTGCCAGAAACTGCAGGTGGCCTCTAGGACCTGAGGTTGTCCACCAGTGGACAGCCAGCAAAAGGGGCCCTCAGCCCCATAGCTGCAAGGAAATGAATTCTGCCAACAATCTGAATGAACTCTGAAGTAGATTCTTCCCCAGTTGAACCTCTAAATGAAAACACATCCCAGCCAACACCTTGTTTACAGTTTATGAGATCAGCCTAATGAGAGCATCCAACTAAACTGTGTGCAGACTCTGGGTTCAAAGAAATTGTGAGATGATAAATATGTGTTGTTTTTAAGTTAAATTTGTGGTAGTTTTTTATAACAGCAGTTGAAAACTATTACTTACCATAAGAAGACTGTGGAGATTGGAAGAGACTAAGGAGAAATAACAGCTAAATGCAATGTATGATCATTTATAGGATCCTGGAAAAGAAAAGGACGTTAGTGTGATAAACTTGGTGATATTTGAATAAGATATGCCATCAAAAAAAAAAAAGATATGCCATCCGTAGTATTGTACTAATGTTAATTTCCTGGTTTTGATAATTGTCCTATGTAAGATGTTAACATTGGATGAGGGGTAAAAAGAACTCTGTACTCATCTTGCAACTTTTCTCTAAGTCTAAAATAAGTGAAAATAAAAATTAAACCAAAAAAGGAAATTTTTTCATATCCATTATCGTGATGTTTTCCAGTTTCTTCTTCCAGAAAATTTATTGTGTCAGTTTTCAAATTCAGGCATATGATCCATCTTGGATTTATATCTGTATTTAGTGGGATCAATGTCAAAATTACGTTTTGCACACAGACCCCCAATTGCTCGGGCACCTTTTGTTGAAAAAGACTATCCTTTTTGCTCTAAATTGTAGTCAGACTTTATTTGTGAAAAGTGTGACTGTATACGTGCAAGTCTCTTTCTGCACTCTCTATTCTATTGGTCTATTTTTCAATCCTGTGTCAGTATCACTGTTTTAATTACAGTAGCTTTATATCATGTCTTGATATCTAATGTGATTTTGAGAACTCTGTTCTTCAGAATTGCCCTGACTGTTCTAGGTTCTTTGCATTTTCATAATTGTAGAACAATTTCATAATTTTCTAAAAACAAACCCTCCTGACATTGTTGGAGATGCATCAAATCAATAGATACTTAGAATTGATATTTAAAATTGAGTCTTCTAATTCATGAACACAGATTATGTTTACATTTATTTAATTCTTCTTCAGTCCCTTAATGTTTTGTTGTTTTCAGTTTAAAAGTCTTGTTACTTCTTTTGTTAGATTTATTCCAAAGTATTGTACTTTATAGGTTTTTTATAAACTGTTGGGATTTTATTTTTTTAATTTTATTTTTATTTTATTTATTTATGATAGTCACAGAGAGAGAGAGAGAGAGAGAGAGAGAGAGAGAGAGAGGCAGAGACATAGGCAGAGGGAGAAGCAGGCTCCATGCACCGGGAGCCTGATGTGGGATTCGATCCCGGGTCTCCAGGATCGCGCCCTGGGCCAAAGGCAGGCGCCAAACCGCTGCGCCACCCAGGGATCCCAACTGTTGGGATTTTAAATTTTACTTTTCCAATAACTGTTTTAATACAATTAATTGTTTTATACTTTGGCCTTTTATTCAACAATCTTGCTAATAAATTCATTTAATCTAATAGTTTGTAAAACTGAAATTTTTATGTATAAAATCATATTATCTGCAAATAAAAATGATTTTACTTTTTTTTCCAATCTTCATACCTTTCATTTTACTTTTTCCCCTCCATATGGTATTGGATAGGTCTTACAGTACAAAATTTAGTACAACTAGTAATAATGGACCAGTTTGCCTTGTTCCTGAACTCAGGACAGTGATCCATATTCCACCTCTCATATCATGATAGTTGTAGTTTAATTCTATAGATCCCCTTTATCAAATAAAAGAAGTACCCTTCTTTTCCTAGTTTGCCAAGAATTTTTATTATGAACAGTGGTTGAATATTATCAAAGTTTCTGCACATAATGACATGTACATGGCTTTCTCCTTTATTATTTAAAGTTGGAAGGTTATGTTGATTGATTTTTTAATTAAATTACTTTTATATTCCTAGACTAAATCTCTCTTGCCCTCTATATCACTGGTAATATTTGTTTTTTTTTAACAGATTTTATTTAATCATTCATGAGAGACACAGAGAGAGAGAGAGAAGCAGGCTCCATGCAAGGAGCCCAATGCAGGATCTGATCCCGGGACCCCAGGATCATGCCCTAGGCCAAAGGCAGGCACTAAACCACTGAGCCACCCTGTGATTCCTTATTTGGTTTAATATCCTTGCTAATATTTGGTTTGATATGCTTACATCAATGTTCATGAGAGATGTACTGTAATTTTCCTTTCTTGTAATTAATGTCCCTGTCAGGTTTTGATACCATAGTTATGCCTCATGATATGGTCCATTTTTTCCTGTTTTCTAGAAGATACTGTGTTTGACTGGTATTTTAAATTCCTTATATGTTTGGGAGAATTTGCCACTGAAGCCTCTCAGGCTGACATTTTTATGAGAAGGTCCTTAGTAAAGATTTTATTTCTTTAGTAAGTATAACAATATTCAGATTTTTCATTTCTTATATTAGTTCAGTTAAATTATATTTTCAAGGCATTTTAAAATTTCATATATATTTTCAACAATAGAGTTGTTCATGAAATTGTTACCAGTTTAATGTCTGTAATATATGTAGTGATATCTCCTTCCATATTCCTGATATTGACACTTATTTTCTTGACTTGTAAGAGGCTTATCAACTTTATCTCTTCAGTGAGGTAGTTTTTGGCTTTATTGATTTTTCTTTGTTGTATATGTGAGGTTTTGTCACTGGTTTCTTTTAGTATGCTCTACTTTCTATAGGCTAAATTTGCTTTTCTTTTTCTAGCTTCCAAAGGTAAATCATTTATTTTTAACCTTTCTACTTAAATAATACATACATTTATGTTTGGATGAAGGAGATCAAAGAATAGAAAGAAAAAACTAAGAGAACAGTTATTACAAATGCTCATGCTCTCCACTGGGAGAAAATAAATTCCAGATTTATTTAGCATTGATGTAATTTGACAAAGGATTTCCATCATTTCACTACCAATATACTTGCTGTGTCAATATATCTGTAGTACACCTAACAACTATGATGGAGATTAAACAATGAGTGGCATTTATAAAAAACAAAACAACATATTTAAAGCTAAAAAATGTCTTTGTAAGCATTGGTTGGAGCACATCTCACAAGTTTTTTTATGTTATACCTTCAGCTCAAAATATTTTCTGGTTTCCAGTTTATGATTTTGTTTTTGACCTATACGTATTTAAAGATGAACTTTTTATATTTGGAAACATCTGAGAAATACCTGTTTTTAAGTTCTAATTCCAAAGGCTTAGAAATATATACATTCTTTTTTGATATTAATCATTTGAAATTTATAGATGCTTGTTTTATCGCTCAGAACATTCTGATAAATATATTCTGAGCATTTGAAAAGAATGTGTAGTCTTTAATTTAGAAGCATGTTCAATTAGGTCAATTTGATTAATTCTGTTCAAACTTCTATGGCCCTCTGGATTTTTTTTCTCTTCCTGTTATTGGTTACCAATAGAGAGTATTAAACTCTCAAACTTCAATTATAACTTTGTCTATCCTTTAGTTCTGTTGACCTTTGCTTTCTATATTTTAAAGCTATGTTATAAGAAATGTAGGACTACCATATTCTTCTTAAATTGTATGACATATATTTATTGTATCTGTTATTGATATACCAATACTAGTGTTTTTCTAATTATTGTCTAATATATTTGTGTCTTTACATTTAAAGTGTATTTCTTATAGGCAGCATAATTGATCCTGTTTTTCTCTTTAATCTAATATGAAGATCTTATATTTTAATTGCGATATTTGGTACATTTACATTTTACTAGAATTACTGATACAATTTGGCTTAAGTCTGTCATCTTGCAATATATTTTTTGTCTTGTTCCATTTTTATTTCTTTATTCCTCTTTACCTGTGTTCTTTTGTATTAATCATGTATTTTTATTATTTCATTTTATCTCTATTAGGATTTTCTGGTTGTACATCTTTGTATAATTCTTTTAATAGTTAATTGAGCTATTATAGAATGCATCTTTAAGACAATCTCCCTTAAATTAGGGCTTTTACTACATATCAAATAATATAAAAACATTTTAATAGTCTAACTCCATTTATGGTAGTATTGTCATTTCTTCTTCCTGTATTACAAGCCCCACAAGCAATATTATTTTTGTTGCTTTAAACAATCCATCTGTTTAGTTATATTAGTCATATATTTAATATGCCATAGCTTTTTGCACATCCATGCTTCCACCTGGGATTATTTGCCTTTAGCCTGACTGTTGTCCTTTAGTATTTCTTGTTAATAAGAAATTCTCTAAGCTTTTGTTAGAAAAGGATCTTTCCTTCATTTCTGAAAGATATTTTCTCTGGGTATAAACTTCACAGTTGTCATTTTTTTTCTTTCAACACTTTAAAGATAAAATTCCATTCATCAGGCCACTATAGTTTCGTTGAGAAATGAACTCTTTCTTGTTGTTTTCTTTTAACTGTTATCTTTTTTAAAACTACATGCTATTAGGATATGTTTTTAAACTCTGTTTTTCAACAGTTTGACCATGCTGTGCCTAGGTATGGATTTCCTTACTTTATCTGGTTTGCTTTGATGAATTTTTTAATTTATGCATCAAAACATTTCATGGAGATTTGTGATGTTTTTGTACATTATTTCTTCAAATAAATTTTCTGTCCTATTTTTTTAGGTGTTCAATTTCATGTTTTGACTTTCCTGTATTTCTTTAATGTTCTGTTCTTTTTTCTCTCTGCATAAGATTATTGTTCATTCGACTTTACACTGACTACCAAATGCATTCTTAATTTTCACTACTATATTTTTATAATTACAAAATGTTCATGTGAATCTTTAGGATTCTAAATCTCTATTGATATACTTCCTTTTGCATTCTGACTGAACCAACCAGGTGGCCCTGCGTCCCTTTTTAAGTAAGCTCTACACCCAACCTGGGGCTTTAAGTCACAACTATGAGATCAGTAGTTGCATACTTTACCAACTGAGCCCATTTTCTTTTTTTTTTTCTTTTTTTTTTAAGATTTTATTTATTTTTTCATGTGCAACACAGAGAGAGACAGAGAGAGGCAGAGACACAGGCAGAGGGAGAAGCAGGCTCCATGCAGGGAGCCCGACGTGGGACTCGATCTCGGGTCTCCAGGATCACACCCCGGGCTGCAGGCGGCGCCAAACCGCAGTGCCACGGGGGCTGCCCTGAGCCCATTTTCAATCCAACTTTACCCATGTTTTCCTCTATTTTTTTTTGGCATCTTAATCATAATGTTTTCAAATCCTTGTCTACTAGCTCCACTATGTAGGTTATCTCTGGGTCTGTTTCTACAGAGAGAGATTTTTTCTCTTGGTTATTAGTAAACTTTTTCCTGTTTCTTTGCATGTTTAATAATTGTTATTGTATGGTGGCACTGTGGATAATATACAGATTCTGGATTATGTTGTCTTGCTTTAATGAGTTTACTTCAGGCTTTTTCAGCCTCAGTTCTGTTGATAATTTTAGCTAGATAATTCTTGGTTGTGAGGGGCTTTCCTGTGCATTATAGGATGCTTAGCAGGATCCCTGGTTCTCTATCTAATACATACAATGGCACTGGGGGCACATGGGTGGCTCAGTTGATTAAGCATCTGCCTTCAGCTCAGGTCATGATCCAGGAGTCCTGGGATTGAGCCCTACATCAGACTCCCTACTCAGCGGGGAGTCTGCTTCTCCCTCTCCCTCTGCCTCCTCTCTCTCTCATTCTCTATCAAATAAATAAATAAAATCTTTAAAAAAAAGAAACAATGGTACCCCTTCCCACATTTTGACAACCAAATATGTCTTCAGACATTGCTGAACGTTTCCCCATTGAGAACCAATGGAATGCACAATCATTTTCAAAGTCTACTTCATTTTCCACTGTATGAATGCACTATAGTTATTTAATTAGCCACCCATTTATGTACCTTTAGATTTCGTACCTTTAAATTTCTCTCCAGTTTAAAAAAAATTTAACTGGCACATTTTACAGTTATCTCCTTTGGAGAGAGACTCAGAAATGACCTTTCATGGTTAAATTCTTATGCAGAATTCTGTTCTGTCTCAAACGCTCTAGGTTCTCACAAGTCTACAGGACATCACAGCAATGCTCTTTTCCCTTCAACCATATTATATGTGGTGCATCATCAACCCTTAAAGTCTGAAAAAATGAATACCTATAAATGATAGTACCTTATTGCTTGAAAACATCTCTTTAGTAAATCTTTTGATAGGTGATGTCTTAATTGCCTATTCTTAGGTTTCACATAAGGAAACAAAAAATCTGGATTCAAAGGCAATAGTTGGAAAAATAAGTTGGCCTTTTAAGTATAGAAATGTGATTCAAAACACATCACTTCTACTTATTATTTGTGATATGGAGAAATGTCTTTAAAATTCTTTTAAAATGTCTTCAAGATTCTTTGAACTTTTATGTTTTCATCTGTTGAACTGAGGTAATAACTGCACTGCAGAATTAAATGTTAATGTGTATAGACTATCAAAACATAGAGGGCTGCCAAAACCTATGTATTGCTATATGGCTTCAGTAAGCATGAATTCACTCTTCTCTAGTAGGTACTGGGGGTGTTGGTTTCTGGGGGCACAGGCAAGACTCATGGCAGAAAAGTAGATCCTAATAGGGAAATCCAGGTTGGTTAGCCCAGAGAATCTTGAAAGTCATAGCTCTAGCTTAGGGATAAGGCTTCACATGGGCAGATAGTTATACAGTGGTCAAGGTTTTAGGTTGGTTTCTACTGCTTCTGTCTTTTATCTGGTGCAAAAGATTTCATGTCCAGGTCCACCCAGACACATGAAGATTGTTGTAGTTTGTGTTGTGTGGCTTGGTCTTTACCCTGAAAGATAGGCCTAGATGAGGATCTGTTCAATATTACTGAACAACCCAGGACTGGGTTTTAGTTGGCTTGATAATTATGAGAATTAAGGCAGTGTGGGTGTCTGAATCTAGCTCTGGTGTAAGAGTGCCTGTGCTCTTATACACTCTTGCATGGCTTATATCTGTAGGTACAGGGAAGGGCCTGGGTTTGTCTGGATTTCTATATCCCCTGACACGTGTTCATGTGTTTGGGAGGGTGGAGAGTGAGCAAGGACAGTGGGAAGCAGGAATAAATAAGAAAGAAGAAAAGCTATATTACCTTAAATAATTTTTGGTGTTCTGAGATACACCAGACCTCAAGGCCTCTTTTTCCTCTCCCAGCTCTGGCATCTTTGAATTGGATTCTCTAATAGAGAGAACCTGAGGAAGATCAGCAGTTTGAAAACCATGACCTGGGTAAGTGGTTGTGTGTCTCCCTCCTAAATACTATGATTTTTAAGTCATGTAAACTTTCATTCTTTATCCCCATGCCTCCTAACTATGAAAGCTGTATCTCTGATTCATGGTTTCTACCCTTACAGAAAAGGATGGCATCCTCATTTGCTCCCTTTCTTTCTAACTTACTTGAAATTATTCATTAAAAAAATCCATTCATCTTTTATGTGTTCAGCCTTCTGTCAAAAAGCAGTGCTGGCGCAGTTCAAGAGTGAAGTACCTTGAAGGAAATATTTGAGCTAAACTTGTCAGGTTTGTAGTTTATGATATAGAAATAAGTGTCCTAGAGCACCTGGGTGGCTCAGTTGGTTGTGTCCAACTCTTGACTTCAGCTTAGGTCATGATCTCAGGGTTGTGAGATTGAGCCCCATGTTGGGCTCCATGCTGGACATGGAGTCTGCTTAAGAGTCTCTCTCTCCCTTTGCTTCCTCCCACCAAAAAAAAAAGGAAAAAAAGGAAAAAAAAAGAAAGCAAGAAAACAAGAAAGCAAGAAAGCAAGAAAGCAAGAAAGAAAGAAAGAAAGAAAGAAAGAAAGAAAGAAAAGGAAATTGACCTATTTGGCCACAAGAGGGAAAACTTTCTCCTTAGTTTTCCAGGAAGACAAAGGAGAATTGGGTTATGGTCTCAGGCTCACGTGTGAGATGAGATCTCAGCTTTAAAAAGCTTTTAGGTTTGGGTAGAGATGGTATTGGTGCATGCTGAGAGAGACAGACAGACATCAGAGCTCTGGCTAAGGGAATCACTGAGAATTTAATAAGGTAGTAAGGTCTATTTTGTATTGAAAGAGAAATTGCTGGTCTTGAGTAAATCAGTTGTTCTGATAATCCTATATCCTATATTCTAACTAGGAACAGGAGTTCTGTAACAGATTGTAGAAAGGAAGATCATCTAGAACTACAAGTGGTAGATGATACTGAACAGTGAGGAAGAGGTTAAGATTTGTGTTCAACCTAAATATCATAATAGTATAATACTTTAACATTTAATATTACTTTAATAATATTAATACTACTTTAGTACTTTAAAATAGATTAAATCTGATGTCTTAGGGACTAAATGAAAACATTAATTTGTGAGAATAAAGGAAATGCTTATGATGCATAATCTGACATATATCTTGATAAAATTACTTAATTTTACACAAACTCTATTTCCTAAGATAGAAAGTTTATCAGCTTTTTGAAGTATAATTAACATAAAATTAAATATTTTGTCTTTGTAAAGCAGGTTTATTGAAATACAACTGACAATGAAATACTCATATTTAAAGTATAGAATTTGATAAATTTGACTTGTGTATATACCTGTGAAACTATTACTATGGCCAAGATAATGAGCATATCCATCATTCCAAAATTTTTCTCATGCCCCTTTATAATTGCCCATTCCTACCTGCCCCCAACATTGCCCTTCATGCGCAGGCATCTGCTGTTCTGCTTTCTGCCACTATAAGTTGGTTTACATTTTCTAATATTTTATATAAATAGAATCATACATCATATGCCCTTTTTAATCTTATTTCATTAAGCATATTTATTTTGAGATTCATCCATATTGTTGCATTTATTAGTAGTGCATTCTATTTAATTGCTGATTAGTATTCTGTTCTCAGCATATATAAAAATTTGTCTATCCATTCTTCTGTTGATGGATATTTGAGTTCTTTTCACTTTTTGGCTATTACAAGTAAAGCTGCTATGGACCTTCATGCACAAATCTTTGTGTGGACATATGCTTTCATTTCTTTTGAGTAAACACTAGGAGTGGAATATGTTTAACTTTTTACAAAATCAATAAACTATTTTTCAAAGTGATTTATCACTTTACATTCCCACCATCAGTGTGTGAGCTCCATTTTTTTTCACAACTCCAGCAACACTTAAAATGGTTAGTCTATTTAAATTTTAGCCATTCTAGTAATTGTGTAGTAATACTGTCTCCTAGCAGTAAGCCATGGCAATCATAAGGCTCACTTCATGTGTTACTTGTCTCTCAGGGATCACTGCCCAATATTTTGTCTCGAAAACCACTGTTTAATACAATTAGTTCATGTTTTTGGTTATTTCACATGGGAAGGTAAGTCTAATCCATGTTACTCATCTTAGCTGGAAGAGATTTTATAACTCATTTTGAGGGAAAATGAACAATTCTTCTTACCTGTTCCTTGAAGAGAAAAGATAGAAGAACTTGCATTTACTAATAGTATGTGATTTAGGTACATAGTAGGTAATGTGCTTATATATGCTGTTTCATTTAACTGTGAAAGTCTGTTTACTTTATTCATTTTCATAATTTAGGTATTTAAGTTGTCCTTTATTTTTAAAGAAATTGTGTGCACTCCAACAGAATTCTAGACTGTTGGCATGCTACTTCGGAAGTTAATATATTTATTCTTGTCTAATCATGTCATGATCTCGTAACTTCAGTCTATTTGTTTTTCTATATTGCCCCCTTACTGCAATTCAATCATTTCATCTTGAACATTTTTTTCTTTACTGTTATGAATAATACATGGGTTTGTTGTTTCAGGTGCCATTGACATTCAGTGATGTTGCCATAGACTTTTCTCAGGAGGAGTGGGAATGCCTAAATTCCGATCAGAGGGATTTGTACAGAGATGTGATGTTGGAGAATTATACTAACTTGGTCTCACTGGGTAAGGACATCTGCCTGAAGTGATGTAGAATCTGCTATCTGAAATAGAGGCTTTATCCACTGTATATTTTATGCTCTATGTCCAGAAACCAGATAAGTTTCTCCATATTCATAATCTCCATATTCTCAAAGGTCTACTTTAACCGTTGTGAGATAGAAACAGCATTTCTATTCGGCACCTGAATCTTTCTTTCATTTACTTTCCTACCTCCCTCTGTCCCATCCTGCAATTCCTTCTTTTTCTAAATAAATAAAGGTTTGAATCCCAGGACTTTTTCTGCATAACCAATGGCAAAGGAAACAAATTTCATATTATGTGTATGGTCAGAATATCTACAAATATTCCGTTTTAACTGCTGATCCACCTACATGGAAAATAGGTAACATAGTGTTCTGGTTTTCTCCTTGCTACAAAAGAACCTTGGTAAGTTTTACAGTGTAGAATGAATCAAGTACATTATCTTTTTGGTGTTATTTTTATACTTAGGGCATGGAAATGTTGGCTTGCAGTGATTTTATAGATTCTACTGAGAAATGAAAGTCTTTGTTCAGTTTTTGGAAAATATTTGACCATTCTTTCCTCTCTTCTGGGACTCCAGTTATACCAATGTTAGATCTTTTGAGTGTATCTCACAGTTCTATCATGTATATATCTCCTTTTATCTCCATTACTTTCTGTTGATCTGTATTTCAGCTCACTTATCCTGTATTCTGCTACAATAAGTCTGCTCTTAAAGATGGGTTTTTCATATCATATATTATCTTTTTCAGTTCTAGAAATTCAATTTGTCCTATAACATCAAACCATCTGTTGAAATTCATTATTTACTTTCTTTTCATTAATGTTTTTTCATCTGTGCGTATGCATGTAGTGTATTCTTCTCTCTTGTTATTCATTATATGGTAATTCTTATTCAAGATAATGGCTAATTGTTATTGTATGCTGGACACGTGTACAAAAGAATTGAATGGGGGGCACCTGGGTCGCCCAGTTGGTTGGGCATCTGATTCTTGGTTTCTGCTCAGGTCGTAATTTCAGGGTTATGGGATTGAGCCCTGCATTGGGCTCTGTGCTTGGAACAAAGTCTCCTTGTCCATCTCTCCCTGTTCCTCCCCCTGCATGCTTTCTCTCTCTCTAATAAATAAAATAATAAAATATCTATTTTAAAAAAGAACTGAATGGTATCCAGATGATACTTCCACCAGAGTATTTACATTTTCCTCTATAAATCAATAGGGTGGCAGACTGGTCACTATAATACAATCAGGGATTGAGCTGGGTCAGTGCTGGTTTTCAGTTTTGGTAATTCTCGGCTACCTTTTTTTTTTTTTTTTAATTACTTTGCCTTTGCTGCTAGCTGTACTCAAAATCAGTAAGCTTCTGGCAGGGGCAAAGTGCTAGATCCTCAGGGCCAATTCATGGCTCTTGTTGTTTACCCGTTTTGATTTCAAGCTTCCTCTCCCAATGAGTCTCTTGATTCTAGAAGAAGTATTGAATATTAATAAGCTGATCATCCATTTGATATACCAGAAAAAGAAGAGCACAGCAGGCTTAAATAAAGTAGAAGAAAGGAAATAATAAAGGAAAAAACAGAAATTAATGAAATAAAAACCAAATATATAAAAGCGTAAGTCACAACTATAAACTTGGTTATCTCAAAGAATTAATAAAAATAGTGCAACTCTATCAACATGAATCAAGAAAAATATCTATGAAAGGAAAAAAGGCATCAAATTACAAACCATGAAGTCTTGTAAATATATTTTGAAAAACATTTTGCCAAAAACGTTGAGAAATCAAATGAAATAAATTAGAAATTTTTAATCAACAAAAAATTCCACTCAAGAAAAAAAATCATGAAAATTCTCATAAGCCCTAAAGGAACTGAATCCATCATTAGGTGTCTTCCCATAAACTAGAAGATTCAGGCCCATATGGTTTGTAATTAAAGTATAACTATGTGGGATCCCTGGGTGGCGCAGCGGTTTGGCGCCTGCCTTTGGCTCAGGGCGCGATCCTGGAGACCCGGAATCGAATCCCATGTCGGGCTCCCGGTGCATGGAGCCTGCTTCTCCCTCTGCCTATGTCTCTGCCTCTCTCTCTCTCTCTCTCTCTGTGTGTGTGTGTGTGTGTGTGACTATTGTAAATAAATAAAAATTTTTTTTAAAAAAAAGTATAACTATGTGCAACAGTTTGAACATGTAAGAATTTGGGAAAATTTTCCCCATGACCTCTTTTTGTATAGAGTCTAACAAAGAATATAGAAAATTAAGAGATGAATAGAAAAGTAACTATCATTTTAAAGATATGAAGTACATTTATAATATATAATAGCTCTTTCAGTATCCTTATCTACTGATTATATTATCTGTATCATTCCTTGGTGTGCTTATTTTGATTAATTTTCTCCTCGTAAGAGTCATATTTTCCTGCTATTTTACATGCCTGCTAATTTTTTATTGGATGCCAGACATTGTGAAGTTTACTGTGTTGGGATGCTGGATTTCTAATATTCTAATATTCTTTTACATATTTTGAGGCTTCATTTTGGGATGTAGTTATATAATTTGAAATCTGTTGATCCTTTCATGGTTGGCTTAGCTTTGTTAGAACAGAACAGGTTTTAATCTAGGGCTAATTTGGCCACACTACTGGGGCAATATCCTTCTGGGGACTCTGATGCTTCATGTATTATGGAGTCTTTCCACTCTGGTTGGTGGAAACAAGAATTTATCCCCTGCCCTTTGTGACTTCCAGGGGTTGTTTTGTCTACTCATACCCAGTAGCACATTCTTTGTTCTCATTCTTCACACAGATGTCCAGATTCACATACAGCCACACTTCTCTAGAGATCTCTCTGTGCAGCTCCCTCCCCTCCAGTACCCTACTTTGCAAATTCTGCATCTCATTCTTTTTTTTATAAATTTATTTTTTATTGGTGTTCAATTTGCTAACATATAGAATAACACCCAGTGCTCATCCCGTCAAGTGCCCACCTCATTGCCCGTCACCCAATCACCCCCACCCCCCGCCCACCTCCCCTTCCACCACCCCTAGTTCATTTCCCAGAGTTAGAGGAGTATTTCATGTTCTGTCTCCCTTTCTGATATTTCCCACTCATTTTTCTCCCTTTATTCCCTTTCACTATTTTTTATATTCCCCAAATGAATGAGACCATATAATGTTTGTCCTTCTCTGATTGACTTATTTCACTCAGCATAATACCCTCCAGTTCCATCCACATTGAAGCAAATGGTGGGTATTTGTCATTCTAATGGCTGAGTAATATTCCATTGTATACATAAACCACATCTTCTTTATCCATTCATCTTTCAATGGACACCGAGGCTCCTTCCATAGTTGGGCCATTGTGGACATTGCTGCTATAAACATCGGGGTGCAGGTGTCCTGGCGTTTCATTGCATCTGTATCTTTGGGGTAAATCCCCAGCAGTCTGCATCTCATTCTTTCCCTTAATTCCCTACTCTGTATTTTCAACTCAGGGATACAGTTGCACTATTTTAGTTTCCCCTCCCTGTGCTCTGTTCTAGAAATTCTCTTTAGATGGTCAGCAATGGTACTTGTGGGGCACACTTCATTTGTTTTCCCTTCCCTCAGGAGATTTCAACCCTGTACTATCTATTTTCCAATATTTGAAAGATGCTGTTTCATACATTTTGTTTGGTTTTCTAGTTTTTAAGGTAGGAGGGCAAATTTGATCCCTTTTAATGATGTATAACTAAAAGCACAAGTTATTAATTCTATCTTTGAAAGCTTCTTTGCACTTTAGTACAATAAATCTTAGATTCACCTTGTATCTTCCCTGCCCTGGACTAGGAATTAGGTGTTTCTCCAAGGCACCCTCATTAACATCAGTTGGAAATAGTTTACAGAGACTGAAACTTGGACAACAGAGAAACTAATTGTAATCATCTCTTTGTTGGGATAAATATACAATTTTTAAATTATTCTGTGGAAATTGATTTGTTTAGATTTTTCATCTCTTCTGGAATCTGTTTCTGTGATTGTCTTACTTTTATTTTGAAATAATTTTAGATTCACAGAAGAGTTACAAATGTGGTACAAAGAGTTCCAATATATCATTCCCATAATGATAACATCTTACATAACCATGGTACATTTGTGAAAACTATCAAAGTAACATTTTACAATACCTTAAATATTTTATTTAGATTTCACCAGTTTATGCACTAATGTCTTTTTTCTGTTTTAGGATCCAGTCCAGGAAATTACATTATTTTTAGTCATCCTGTGTCCTCACTTTCTTCTAAATGTGACAGTTTCTCAGTTTTTCCTTCTCTTTCTTGACCTTGATACTTTTGAAGATACTGTTTGGTCAGGTATTTAGTAGAGTGCCTCCAAATTTTGGTGTGTTTGGTGTTTTCTTATTATTAAACTGAGACTATGTATTTGGGGGAAGAATACCAGAGAAGTACCCTTCTTATTACATGTTAGGGGCATGTGAGATCAACATGATTTATCAGTGGGGTGCTAACCTTAAAAACTTGTATAAAGTGGTTTCTGTCACTTTTCTTCACTGAAAAGTTGTTATTTTTTTCCTTTTCATATTTTGTTAGAAGCTAGTCAGTAAATTTAATTGAGGTCAGTTTTTATAAATTATGTTTTCAAAAAAAATCATTTCATGTACATCTTAAATTTATTTGCATTGTTGCCTTGTACAGGTTTCTTAAACATTCTCTATTTCCTAATTGATGACTGTTTCCCTACTGGCATTGTGTTTAGATTTTCCTATCTTTTGTTTCTTGAATAGGTAGTCTAGGTGTTAATTGTTCAATTTTATTTAAAATTTGTTTTTATTATATTGATTTCCCTTTTCTGTTTTCTTTCAGTAGACTTTATCATTCTTTTTCTAATTTTTTTCTCTTCTTAATTTGGATTTAATATTTAATTCATTTATTTTAATTATTTAATTTTTCATTAGATGTAAGCCTTTTTTAGTCTATGAGTTTGTAGCACTACAGTTAAAGGCCATAGATTCTGATCTATCATAATTTTATTATTGTTTTCAAGAAGTACTGTGGCTTCAGTTTGTATTTATAATTCTCAAACAGTAGTTGTTGATTTTTATTTATCAATAGAAAGTGTTTTGGCTTTTTGAGATTGCTACTCGTTTCTCATTGGTTCAGAGATATTGCTTTACTTCAAATTTTTGAACATATTGTACTTCATAGAAGAATCCCACTTGCCTTCAACTCATAGTTGACCCATTTAGCACATTATAGAGTTCTTCAGGCTGCTCTACAGGCCAATTTTTAGCCAACATTCAACATAAATGCAGAGTCCCAGGCATTTGGTTTCCCAAAGTCTATTCCCATTGCATTTAGTTACTTTATTTTTACTCAACATCCTCAAGTTTAATTTCTTAGACTTTCATAAGCCTTTTAAAATAACATTAACTATTGCAATCCCTGAAATACATTTATTTTATTTATTTATTTAGTTAGTTAGTTAGTTAATTATTTTTTATTGGAGTTCAATTTGCTAACATATAGCATAACACCCAGTGCTCATCCCATCAAGTGCCCCCCTCAGTGCCCGTCACCCAGTCACCCTCATCTCCCGCCCACCTCCCTTTCCACCACCCCTTGTTCGTTTCCCAGAGTTAGGAGTCTCTCATGTTCTCTCTCCCTCCTGAAATACATTTCTGTAAAATTCAAGAGGGATTGGCTTTGGCTATAAAGAAACGGAAGGGAGAATTTGGGAAAGTCATTAGAGAAACAAAACAGTAGGCATCTGTAGGATGAATGAATAATATTAAAATTCTACTAATGAAGGTAATACACCATCTGGTTATCTTGAGATAAAGCAGAAAAACAATCATGACTAGGCACAGGAAAGATGGAACAATAGTGATAAAGATGTGTTATCAATTTAAGATGGTAAGCAATTGGAGAATGATCACATATCAAATGTTCCCATTTATATTTTTGACTGAGCTAGTTTGGGTGAGCATATTTCTCACCTGTAAGGTAAATGATAGAGGAAAGCATATTTTACTGTAATAGGTATGAAAGATTAGTCAAGGAGACATGGTTGATAACTGTTGCATAATTTTCAGAAACTAAATGTATGTTTTATTTTATTTTATTTTATTTTTCTAAATGTATATTTTACTCAGCTTAATGATTTAAACTTAATTTTCATTCTTATTTACCTTTACTTTCATCCAAATTAATTTCTAAAATTCGGTATTTTATCCTACAATTAGTATTTACCTTGTGGTAAGAACTTGTTTTGTAGTAGAAGTTGGAAGAAGTTTTGAGTTTTAGAATAAGAAAGTAAGTGGTAAAACAAATGAGAAAATAAATATGTAATAGAGAAAAGGATTTTGAAGGCAAAAATTAGCTGTTGGAACACAGAATAAAGGATATTAATATACTTAGAGTTAGCAGAGGCAGCCTTTCTGAATAAGTGATTTCTAATCTACAACACCTGAAGATAGTAATTTAAAGGATCTAGATAAGAGGATTTCTGAAAGGTGGAGCACCTGTATGAAGCCCCAGGAAATGGGAAAGGTTATGGCATGTTTTAGTAGCTGAAGAAATGCTCTGGGATAATATATAGGGAACAAAAGATGCCAAGGGCTTGAGATAAATTTGTGTAAATAACATAGATCCTTTTTATTCATGGTTATGTACTTAGGGTTTTATTCTAAGATTTAAAAAAAAACATTGAAAAAATTACATAGAGCCATCTGATAATGTTAGAAATGTAGATGACTAGAACCTACTCTTCTAAATTCTGATTCACTCAGTCTCAAGTGGATATCTAAAAGGTAGTGTATATAAGAAGCTCCCTCTATAATTTTGATCCAACTAATGTGAGAACTACTGACTTTTTCTCTTTGCCTACTCACACTTTATAGTTCTCAATATGAACTTTCATAATTTTCTGAGGTCTTCTTGCCTTTTAAATTTTTCATGACAGCTTTTCAGGATTGTATGACCTTTTTACTTGTTGTGCACATACTTTTCAATTTATCACTATTTTTACTCTAGAAGGCCCCCCACTCATCCCCTGTACAGGAAAATAGCATTTGTTTATTTTCTTGTTTTCTTTCAGACATTGATTTTACAACTGAAACCAACAAGTTATCTTCAGGAAAAAGCAGTTATGAAGTAAATTCATACCATCGGGAGACAATGAAAAGGAGTAAAACCTTCAACCTCATGAGGTTTATTTTCAGAAATGACCCACAGTGCAGAATTGAATTTGGGAGAGAACAGGGGCCTAACATAGGATGTTATAGTCAAATGACACTTATAAAACATATATCTCTTCCTCTACATCAGAGAGTTCACACTAGTGAGAAATCCTATGAATGTAAGGAATGTAGGAAGGGCTTTAGAAAATATTCATGCCTTACTGAACATGTGAGAGACCATAATGGTGTGAGACCCTATGAATGTAAGGAATGTGGAAAGGCCTTTATAGTTCTCCAGCATTTTATTAGACATAAAAAAATTCACACTGATTTGAAACCCTATGAATGTAATGGATGTGAGAAGGCCTTTAGGTTTTATTCACAGCTTATTCAACATCAGATCATTCATACTGGTGTAAAACCCTATGAATGTAGGCAATGTGGGAAGTCTTTTAGACGTTATTCTCACCTTACTGAACATCAGAAAATTCATATTGGTTTGAAACCCTATAAATGTAAGGAATGTGGGGAAACTTTTAGATTGTATCGACATATGTGCCTACATCAGAAAATTCATCATGGTGTGAAACCCTATATATGCAAGGAATGTGGGAAGGCTTTTGGTCATCGTTCAAGTCTTTATCAACATAAGAAAATTCATTCTGGTGAGAAACCATATAGATGTAAACAATGTGGAAAGGCCTTCGTTCGCAGCTATCTACTTATTGAACATCAGAGAAGTCATACTGGCGAGAAACCTCATGAATGTAAGGAATGTGGAAAGGCCTTTAGTAGGGGCTCAAGCCTCCTTAAACATAAGAGAATTCATAGTAGTGAGAAACTCTATGATTGTAAGGAATGCGGGAAGGCCTTCTGCAGAGGCTCTCAACTTACACAACATCAAAGAATTCATACTGGTGAGAAGCCACATGAATGCAAAGAATGTGGGAAGACATTTAAGCTTCATTCATACCTTATTCAACATCAGATAATTCATACTGATCTGAAACCATATGAATGTAAACAATGTGGGAAAGCCTTCAGTCGTGTTGGAGACCTTAAAACACATCAGTCAATTCATGCAGGGGACAAACCTTTTGAATGTAAGGAATGTGGGAAAACCTTTAGACTTAATTCTCAACTGGTTTATCATCAGACAATTCATACAGGTTTAAAACCATATATATGTAAAGAATGTAAGAAGGCCTTTCGTTCTATCTCAGGTCTTTCTCAACATAAGAGAATTCATACTGATGAAAAACCCTATGAATGTAAAGAATGTGGCAAAGCCTTTAATCGCAGTGATCGACTTACTGAACATCAGAGAATTCATACTGGTGTGAAACCACACAAATGTAAGGAATGTGGAAAGGCCTTTACTCGTTGCTATCAACTTACTCAACATCAAAGATTTCATAATAGTGAGAAACTCTTGATGTAATAATCAAAAAGCACTTAGCTTTGGCACATCTTTTACCATTATCATTGTTCTACCACCTAATGATGTTATGGTAAAGATAAAATTATTTAAGATAAAATTTAAATGCATTTTGCACATAATATTTGCTTAGTAAGTATTGTGGTTTTTAATGATAATCACTATTTTTTAAAAGATTTTATTTATTTATTTATTTATTTATTTATTTATTCATGAGACACACACACACAGAGGCAGAGACACAGGCAGAGGGAGAAGCAGGCTCCATGCAGGGAGCCCGACATGGGACTCGATCCTGGGTCTCCAGGATCATGCCCTGGGCCGAAGGCAGGCGCTAAATTGCTGAGCCACCCAGGGATCCCCGATAATCACTATTAATACTATACATAAATTCATGTGGAAAGAAGACACTATAAGCATTTTTTTAATGTATCAAGGTTCATCCATATTTTCTTCAGATAATTCATTCTGGACAAAATTCCATAGAATATATTAAGACATTTTTATTCAAAGCTCAACATCCTGAAGACTAATAATAAGAAACCCTGTGCCTTTATTGAATATTGAGAGTTCAGCTGTTGAAAAATTGGAGAGTAGTTTGAAGAAACTTTCTTACAATAAGTTCTACAATACAGATAACACACAATCCACATGCCCTACAATTGAAAGAAATTAAAAAAAGAACAATTTGGTAGCCAAAGACCTAGGTTGACTTGGAAAAGTTTTTCTTCAAGTTTTTAAATTTATATAAAAGGTACAATAGTGTCACAGTGAAATTTGTTTGCCTCCACCTAAATTCAATGTATATCTCTCTCTCGCATAAATATGAACATGTATATATACAGATGCACATATACCATATATCATTCTCATTACATATTGTTTTTTTCAAAGATTTATTTATTTATTCATGACACAGAGAGGGAGAGGCAGAGATACAGGCAGAGGGAGAACCAGACACCTTGCAGGGAGTCTGATGCGGGACTCAATCCTGGATCCCGGGATCATGACCTTAGCCGAAGGCAGGCACCCAACCGATGAGCCACCCAGGTGTCCCTTCTTATTACATATAGAGTATATTTACATATATCATTTTGCTGTTTTTTTTTCAGTGAACATTTTAGATATCACTTCACCTCTAAAAAGTCAACATACAACTCTTAGAATTAAGGATAGGGCACCTGGGTGGCTCAGTGGTTTCGCATCTGCCTTTGGGTCAGGTTGTGATCCCAGGGTCCTGGGATCAGGTCCTGCAACAGGCTCCCTGCAGGGAGCCTGCTTCTCCCCCTGCCTATATCTCTGCCTTTCTCTCTGTGTCTGTCATGAATAAATAAATAAAATCTTTTTTAAAAATTAAGGATAAAAAAATAAAATAAAAATTAAGGATAATATTCTAGATGATGATTAAACCATTGTTACCTAAAAAGCACTAATAATAACCTTATATTGTTCTATAATATTCAGCCCATTTACAAATTTCTCTGATTGGTTAAACAATGTATTCTAGAAGTGCTGGCTTTTTAAAATGCCAAAAACCAAACCAAGCTCATATACTTTATATGACTATGGCTTATTGGGTCCAGTAAGAATTGATCAATAATTTACTCTCCACCTCCTTACATTTTTTGAAGACTCAAAAGAAGTAACCTATATAATTCCATATTTGTCCTGCTTTTTCTCAAAGTGGGCTTAACTTGTTCCTCTATCCCTTGTATTTATTGTGAACTGAAGCTTATGTCCAGAGGTTTGATTAGGTTTCAGATTAAACATTTTTTACAAGACTGCTTCATAGATAAGTGTATTTGATATAAAATATCAAATACAAGTGATACAAGTGAAACATTGTTTGATCTCTTCACTCATATATTGACCACAAGTTCTCTCCATTGTATTGGTACATTTTTTCTTTGCAATTAGTAATTCCTGTAAAGTCACATTGGCACTCCAACTGAGAAATTTAAACAGGCTATTATTCTAAAGAAATTTTTTAAAAACCCTGCCAAAACTCTCATTTTATATTTACCCTTTCCCATGCTCTTCATGATTTCCCACTTCCAATTCCCAATGGTCTAAATTTCCATCTGGTATCATCTTCCTTCAGCTTGAAGAACTTAATTTAGCATTTCTTGGAGTGCATATCTACTAGTAGTGAATTTTCAGTTACCTTTACTGAATGCCTTTGTTCTTGAAGGATTATCTTTCTTGCCATAGAATTATGGAGTTTGTTGTGTAGTTTTTTAAAAAAAGATATTGTATCACTGACTTCTGTCCTCTGTAGGTTGTGATGAGAAGTCATTTGACTTATTTTTCCCCTGTATGTATCATTTCTCTCTGCATGCTTTCAAGATTTTTCATTATCTTTGGTTTTCATCTATTTGAGTATGCTGGTCTAAGTATGGTTTATGTTACTTTTTTTGGAGTTCTCTGAGTCTCTGAAATATGTACACACATGCTTTTCCCCAAATTTCAGAAACTTTTGTCCACATCCAGATTAATTTTCTGCTCTTGCTTCTTCTGGGATTCCAAGTACTCATGTTAAATCTTTTGATATTATCCCACAGGTCACTGGCTGTTATCTTCAACATTTTTACTCTTTTTATATGGATAATATCTATTGCTCTATCTTCAAATTTATTTTTTTTCTTGTCAGCTCAATTATGCTGTTAAGCTTATCTATCAAATGTTTGATATTGTACTTTTCAGTTCTATTATCTTCATTTGGTGCTTTTTTTATAGTTTGTTTCTTTACTAAGATTTCCTGTTTCTTCATTGTATATTTTGGCAATGCTTTTGAGGCCAGTGAAAATCATTCATATATTGATTCACGATAAAAAAAAATAAGTAAAATTAATATTCACTTGTGAAAAGTATCAATTTCAAGAAATATTCCTACCTTTTTAGCTAGGTCACAAAAACAGGTTTCCTTTCCTTGGAGTTTCAGATTTGTGTGTTCATATGCAGTGTGATACCGGTGAGAAAATCACACTGTCATTTTGGGGGATCCCGATTATGAAATATTTACCAAGTATTTTTTTAAGGAAAACCTTGGAGTTCAAAATAAAGTAAATCTTTGTAAAACTTCAACCATTCAACCAATGAGCACTGGCAAAGAACATAAGATAAACAAATTCATTGTTTTCTGTTTCAACAGTTCTATAAAGTGACAATGATTCATAATATTTACATGCATATATTAAATCATCATACTTCTCATACTGTGGAACAATCAATTAGGGAGACATCAAGCTCTTTAAAATTCCAAGGAATTCACATTTTTAACCTCATATAACTGGTTAACTATATGAGAAATTATTTTTTTCATATCTAGTGGAAATTCTTTTTTTACATATATAAAATATTTTTAAATTATCTATGCTATGGGGACACCTGGGTGGCTCAGCAGTTGAGCATCTACCTTCGGCTCAGGGCATGATCCCAGGATCTGGGATTGAGTCCCACATAGGGCTCCTTTGCAGGGAGCCTGCTCCTCCCTCTGCCTGGGTCTCTGCCTCTCTCTGTGTGTCTTTCATGAATAAATAAAATCTTTTTTAAAAAATAAATATCTATGCTATGAATCTGATTTTGTAGGCTCCAAATTGACAACATTTCTATTTGATTTGGAAGTCTTCTGAGGCAAAATTTACCCAGAGTATTAACTAGGCAATATTTCATATCGTACAACTCATCTAAAGCTAGAGGAGAATACATGTAGCTTTATTAATTTTGAATTTTTGATATTGTTAGATCTTTTATGGGTAGCTGACTGGTGGCTTCAAGTTCTTTTTACTTTTTATAAAATATTTTTAGGGTCACTTGGGTGGCTCAATGGTTGAGCATATGCCTTTGGCTCAATAATAATATTTCCAGGGTCCTGGAATCAAGTCCCAAAAGCCTGCTACTCCCTCTGCCTATGTCTCTGCCTCTCTTTGTGTCTCTCATGAATAAATAAATAAAATCTTTAAAAATGTGTATATTTTTAGTCTTTTTCATAATATCCTAACAAAACTTCCATAACTACAATAATTTGTCTTCCTGTATTTCCACATAAAATTTGATTGTGTATGTAAGACACAGAGCCATTTTATAGATATACAGTTATAAGTTCAGATTATGTTTCAAAGTTGTTTAAAATTTTGGTTTTCCATTTAATTCTGATTTCAGGCAACTAATTTTATCCATTCATTTTTGGTTATCAAAAGAAAAACTTTCATCAAATGTATGTATTTGCTGCAAATGTCTCACAATATTCTCTACTTTATTTACTTAATTTTTTTTTACATTATCCAACAGGTTTTGTTTGCTTTGTTCATAGCAAATTGCAATTGGCATTTGTTGTGAAATTTATAGTACTTCTTCCAGTCTCTTATTTTTTACTCTTCTGGCCATAGTACAGGTCTCTACTTGACTATGCATCATTAGTAAGCTTTCATTTTAAGTTTTAAAATCTGTACATACTTATCTAACCTACAATAATAATTTAATTATAACTAAATAAGTACTTATATCTAATTACCAATTATTTCCTTCATATCACTGTAAATCATGTTGTCTTCATAAAATATCCAAATAAACACATCAATTGCTTGACATCAGCGAGATGAGTGATGTGTTTATGTGTAACACTAGAAACAACATATACACGTGAAATGAACACTATATTACATCTATGCAATGCAATGGTTGAAGTGAAATGTAGTCTTACCAAAACAATAAAGTTGCCAGTAATGGTAAAATATTTTACACTGCTTTTGTTTTTATATTTAACTAATTAGAATGAGATGAAATTTAAATCAATTTCTCAGTCGCACTAGCTTTGTGTCTTAGAAAGTTCAATTTGATGGCCATATAAAATATATTAGATGTGTGGGAATGAGATGAGCATAAAAAAATGACAACAAAGTATCTGTCCAATATTACTAGGTATTACAATAATGCAGATTGGACATAAGTAAGATTCACTACAGCTATTATGGTAGAAAAAAGCTAAATATTTTTCATATATTAAGTAGAATCAGCAGGACTTGATGGGATGTGAGAGACCACAAATTCCAGAAAGATTCTCAAATACTGCAAGTGTACCAGTAAACCCTCATTTCAATTATTTAATTCTAGCCTACTACATCTTTTGTTCAATACCAGTGTCCAGGAAGTCCGATTCCATAGTTGGTATTTGAATTAGGGCCAAGTCTGATAATTACCCCCACGCCATTGATCTCCTTTTCTCCCATAATAAAAGAATAATCACTTCTTTATTTGCTTGTGTATACCACTAAGGATGAGGATTCTCCCACCTTATTTGTCCATGGATCTTCTATTATGGCCAACTGGAGATAACTGAAATTATGAGGCAGTTTGAGGGAACCTACCTTTTTTTTTTTTAAAGATTTTATTTATTCATAGAGACACAGAGAGAGAATGAGAGGGAAAGACACAGGCAGAGGGAGAAGCAGGCTCCGTGCAGAGAGCCTGACGTGGGACTCGATCCAGGGTCTCCAGGATCACACCCCAGGCTGCAGGCGACACTAAACCGCTGCTGCCACCGGGGCTGCCCTGAGGGAACCTACCTTAAACACACCTTGTTATCACCCTTTGTTCCCTCTTCCATGCCTCCATTCTGCTGCCTGGATTTGAATAAGATGACCTGGAGGACTTTGGAGCAGAGCCACAACACCAGGCTTAGACTGCCACTTCCAGAATTTCATGCAACAGAAAAAATTTTCCTGGTTGAACCAGTCATTCTGGGTCTTACAGCCAACATAAACTTTACTGATTCACTCAGATTATTGTAAACTAAGAACAGTTATCACATGTTCCTATCTCATCTCAATCAAAAACAGAGATTTTACATGAACATTCCCATGTAAGTATTCATCACCTCATCAAAAATTCAGAGTGCAAGGTGGAGATATATTTCCCCTCTAGGGTATGTTTTTTGCTTTTCTAGCAGAATTCAAATAGTGCCAAATGACATTTTGAAAGACTACATGAACTTTGGAAGAAAAGGCATGAGAGGCTATTATTTGAGACCATCCCTTGGGGAAGAGGAGCCAAGTTAATTTACAGAATATTGTAAGACAGGAGCTTAAGTAAAATAAATGCTTCTAAACTTGGGAAACACAAGCAGTGAGCATTAGCTTATGATAGTGGAATTATCAAAGCCTGCTATACTTGGCTTTTAAACTGATGGTTCCCCCATGCCTAACCTTGGGAAATTGACATAGAAAACTGCTTTGAGTCAGGTAGAGAAAGAGGGGCTACAATCCATGAATGAACAGTCATGTTTTGCGTTTCCTAAATAGCCAATTTACAATAATTCCATTCTTAAACTCGGATTTAATAAATCTAAAGTGCTACCTCAAACAGTGGGAACCCTAGGTTCTCTCAAGAGTGGAGACAGAACTCCAGCCTATTAAATGCCATATATTGATCCATTCAAAGTTTGCAGAGGGGGGATTACAATTTTGCTCACAAAGGGTAGAATTGAGGGACACCTGGGTGGCTCAGTGGTTGAGCGTCGGCCCTTGGCTCAGGGTGGCTCAGTGGTTGAGCATCTGCCTTTGGCTCAGGGCATGATACTGGGATTCAGGGATTGAGTCCCACATCAGGCTCCCTGCAGGGAACCTGCTTCTCCCTCTGCCTATGACTCTGCCTCTCTCTGTGTCTCTCATGAATAAATAAATAAAATCTTTTTTTAAAAAAAGGGTAGAATTGAAACTAGACCTACAGAGATGAGTCTGGGAATTAAGGTCTAGGCCAGGATACCTATCCTTTTTTTATTTTATTTTTATTTTTTTATGATAGTCATACACAGAGAGAGAGAGAGAGGCAGAGACACAGGCAGAGGGAGAAGCAGGCTCCATGCACCGGGAGCCTGACGTGGGATTCGATCCCGGGTCTCCAGGATCAGCGCCCTGGGCCAAAGGCAGGCACCAAACCGCTGCACCACCCAGGGATCCCTAGGATACCTATCCTTAATCTGTCCTGAGCTTAATTCCTGACAGAAAGATCCAAATACACAATTTATGTCCTTGGCACTATAAGAATGAAAGTGTTGTTTTTTTTTAACATTTTATTTATTCATGAAACACAGAGAGAGAGGCAGAGACATACATAGGCAGAGGGAGAAGCAGGTTCCCTGCAGGGAGCCCGATGCAGGACCCAATCCCAGGACCACGGGATCTCGAGCTGAGCTGAAGGTAGACACTCAAACACTGAGCCACCCAGGCGCCCCAAGAATCAAATCATGCCCTGAGACCTGGAATAAGTAAGTACTCCTATGGATTCTCAGATCCAAATTATCCCTGTAGACATGTGATTGACCTTTCTCTTTTGTAGCCCAGAAACAAATTATTTCAAGTCTTTCTTCCACCAGCCTACTATTTACTAAATTTGTATAAGTTCCAGTCATGACCTCTGACACTTTATGATTTTATTTCCCATCAGAATGATAGACCAAGAACCTTATTTTAACCTACAGATAGCCCTTCTACTGAGGACATAGAGATGAATTTGAAATATATGTCCCTTCAAAGATCTGCCTGTTGAGTTAGAAAGGTAGACCAGTTAATAGGATACTTATAATGCAATACAAGTAAGAGCTATGAAATAATAGTAAAGGGGACTGAGGTAGGTAGACACTGAAAACAAACAGAATCTGGCAAGAATTCATAACATAATAAGACTTCTGTTTGGAGCAGATAGTGAAAAATCCTACAAATTACTAGAAATGCTTAGTAAAAGAGGAAAACTATCTCAAATGTTGAATGATATTCTATCAAATACTTAAATAGCTGAGTATCTACAAATATTAAATAAATCTGCATCGGTGCAAAAGTGAAAACAGAAACTGAAAATCAATAATGCTGAGGCTACCTAAAATGTTACAAAATGAACTGACTGGGAGATGAAATTGATGCAAGAAGCTACAAGGAGCAACAGACAAATTCAAATACACATAATAGGAGATTTTAACACATCTCTCAGTAAATGATACTTCAAGTAGATAAAAACTGCATGATGAATACACTGATATTATGAGCATATTATAAAAGCCATGCACTTAACATACACTGAATACATGCTGTAGTGCATATGGGTTATTTTAAAAACTTGACCAAATTAGAGAATTCAAATATCCTGATTTCACAACTTATTACAAAACTATCATAATCAAAACTGTTACTGACATAAGGGATAGATACACAAATCAATAGAATAAAATTGAGAGACCATAATTAAACTCATACAGTATATTGTCAATTGATTTTGACAAGGAGGCCAAGACCATTTGATGGGGAAAGAATAATTTCTTCAACAAATGGTGCTGACAAAACTGAATATCCACATGCAAAAGAATGAAGTCCTTAAATCAGATAATAAACAAAAATTAACTCAAAATGGATCAAAGACCTAAAAGGAAGAGCTTATAGAACTCTTAGAAGAAAACATATGGGAGAAAACCTGAAACTCAATTTCATAGCGATTTCTCATGTATAACACTAAAGCACAGGAAACAAAGAATAGATGAGTTGGACTTTACCAAAATTAAAAAAACTGTACATCAGCAGCCACTATAAACAAAGTGAAAATGTGGCCCTGAGAAATGGAGGAAATATTTCAAATTATCTATGTGACAAGAGATTAATATCCAGAATATATAAAAAAAATTCCTACAACTCAGCAACAAAACAAGAAACAACCCAATGAAAAAATGAGCAAATATGAGCACTTGGATGGTACAGTTGGTTGAACATCTGACTCGTGGTTTTAGCTCAGGTAGTGATCTCAGGGTTGTGAGATTGGACCCCATGTCAGGCTCTGTGCTCAGCACAGAGTCTGCTTGAGACTCTCTCTTCTCCCTCTTCCCCTCCCTGCTCTCTCTCCCTCTCTCTCTCTCTCTCTCTCAAATAAATAAATCTTTTTTTTTAATATGAACAAATGAGTTGAAAATTTCTCTGAATATATGCAAATGGACAATAAGCACATGAAAAGATGATCAATATTATTAGGGAAATTAGGCAAATCAAAACCACAAATAGATACCACTTCAAACATAGTAGGATGGCTATTTTACAAAAAGAAAGAAAGAACAAATGTTGGTTGAAGATGCAGAGAAACTGCAATCTTTGTGCAACTAGTAGAAATGTAAAATGGCACAGTTGCTGTGGAAAACAGTATAGTGATTCCTCAACATTTAAAATATAGAATTACCATTTAATCCAACAATTCTAAGTATATACCCAAAAAACTGAAAGCAGGGATTTCAACAGGTATTTGTACTCCAGTGTTCACATTATACCACAAAAGCCAAAGGTAGAAAAAAAATAGCCACAATAGATGGTTAAACAAAATGTGTTATCTATCATATAGATATACACTATATATATCTACTTCATATAGTAGAATATTATTCAGCCTTAAGGAAAATTTTGATAAATGCTACAACATGGATGAACCTTGAAAACATTACACTAAGTGAAATAATCCAGACATAAAATGACAATATTGCATGATTCCACTTATATGAGGTACCTAGAATAATCAAATCCATAGAGACAGAAAGTAGAATAGCAGTTACCAGGAGTTTGAGGGAGGAGAGGCTGTGGCAATGGGGAGTTATATATTTAATAAGTACACACTTTTGGTTTGGGATGGTGAAAAGTTCTGGAGATGAAGAGTGATAGTGCTTGCACAGTGTAAATGTACTAGTGCTACTGAATTATGCACTTAAAAACTGTCAAAATGGTAAACATTATGTTACATATTTTATCACAATAAGAAACATAATGAAGAAAACATAGACTACCAAGGTATTTTTAAATAGAAATTAAGGCTATTATAATTCTTAATGTTGAGTGCATGACATCCCAGTGAAATCATGAAATAAATAGTTAACAGATGTGTCTGTGAAAATAACACTCCTCTTTCAACACCCCCTTGAACAAAGTTAAAAGCAAATTAAGGAGAAAATCTTTTTTCCACATATAAGAAACAAAATATATTTGGACTGAATTAATAAGCAGTTTTTTAAAGATTTAATTTTTAAGTAATCTCTACACCCAACATGGGGCTCAAACTCACAACCCTGAGACCAAGAGTCATGTGCTTTACTGACTGAGCCAACCAGGCACCCTAATAAGCAGTTTTTATATACCAATACACAGATGAACACACTGATGTGAAAAAGATTGAGCTAAGAATATAAATAGATTTAATTAAAAAAATAAATGTGTACATGAAAATATACCTAAATTTATATGACATATAATAGTGTTATTAAATATTCCATATTGGCCTAAAAACTAGCAAATCTTTACAAAAATAATATCCATTGTACCAAAATTTTATGCACTACTAATTCCAAAATAATTTGGTGTAAGATAATTCATATACAGCTTTCTTAAAGGGTATTTTATGCTCTTTTTAAAAATAAGCATGTCTTGAATGTAAGCAATTTTTTAAAAAGATTTTATTTATTTATTCATGAGACACACAGAGAGAGGCAGAGATATAGGCATAGGAAGAAGCAGACTCCCTGTGAGGAACCTGATGCAGGACTCGATCCCAAGACCCCAGTATCACACCCTGAGCCAAGGGCAGATGCTCAACTACTGAGCCACCCAAGTGTCCCAAATGCAACCAACTTAAAAGAACGTACTTCATAGTAATGGTTAAACTAAAGTGAAAAACTATACTTTCCATACGATTATTTATATTAGCAAGGTTTGAGAATAATCAACATCTATGAATATGCAAATAGAATATTCTATTCCAACAACTGGAAATCAGGACAGGTGTTAATAATATATATGTAGAGGTATAATGACTGATACAAGATCTCAAGAAACAAGAAATGTGTTACATACAAAAACAGGTCTCCCCAACTTTGTAAAGATACAGATGTGCCATGAAATATAAATGTGTAGATAAATGTTTATATTTTTAATACAGTATTTTTATTTTTAAAAGATTTTATTTATTCATGAGAGACAGAGAGAGAGAGAGAGAGAGAGGCAGAGATTCAGGCAGAGGGAGAAGCAGGCCCCATGCAGGGAGCCCGACGTGGGACTCGATCCCAGGTCTCCAGAATCAGGCCCTGGCCCAAAGGCAGCGCTAACCCACTGAGTCACCCAGGCTGCCCCTTAACACAGTATCTTTAAAGGCACATTGATATTAGACACTGGCTAATTCTAACTAGTTGATAAAAATATGAAATTCAAGTTTCTTCATCCTTAAGATCATTCCTTCTTTAATATTTCTATAATAAAGACTGATTCAGCCATAAAGGCCCTGAAGAACAATAAATACAGTTCAAATCCATATCATCCCACTTGGAAATTGGTGTGCCTTGGGCAAGTTGCTTAATGTTCATAAGCTCTATTTTTCCTCATTGTTATAATGGCAACATTATTACCACACATGCAGGGTTTTATTGCTAGTTTTAAATTGGTTAATTATGGGGGCACCTAGGTGGCTCAGTCAGTTAAGCATCTTACTCTTTGATTTTGGTTCAGGTCATGATCTCAGGTGTGCTTAAGATTTTTTCTCTCCGTCTTCCTCCCTAAGCATTTACCTCAAGGGCTGATCTTTTAAAAGCAATCACTTTGGGGTGCCTGGGTGGTGCAGTCAGTTAAGCATCTGACTCTTGGTTTTGGTGCAGGTCATGATCTCAGGGTCTTAAGATGAAGCCCTGCATTGGGCTTCAGGCTCCATACTGAGCATGGAGTCTGCTTAAGACTCTTTCTCTCCTTCTTCTTCTCCCTCTGCCCCTCCTCCCTGCTCTTGCTGTCTCTCTAAAGCAAATAACATCTTTAAAAATTAAAAAAAAAATCAATCACTTATACTTAGGCATAAATTTAACACAATATGGTCCAGATAAGGAGACACTAGAAACAGAAGGGTAATTTTTTCAACCACATGAATTATTTCAAAATCACCCCTTCTAAGAAAACAATTAGAAGTTTTCCACCAACTAAATGAACAGAAAATTAAAAATTCAATATAGGAGAGAAACGGAAAAAAATAATCCCCATAGAGGTGGTGATAGAGGAGACCACATCTCTTGAGCACCAGGCATAGAAGGCAACCAGTTTAGGATGGATCATATTAAAATACTATGGCCAATGATAATGCAGACCCTCTTCTCCATAGTAAACACTCTGGAATAGCATAAAAGTAAACTGAATCAAAATTTTTATTGGTAAAACCCATAATAATTGTATATGGAAAAAAAAATAATTGTATATGGATGTCACTGAATTATGAGGCATTGATGGAATATTTTCAAGTTTTGAATCTCAACTCTGAGACAATAAATTCTGCTAATTCACATAGACTATCTGCCTAAGAACACAGAAGATGATGAAAAACATAGCTGTCCCTAAGGAGTCATTGAATAGCTTGAGAAAAGGGGAGATATTAACATTCATTTGAGTTTTGCACTATGCTTGTGTGCTATAAAAATGAGCTTAGTAAATACATTCCCCCCAGTTCTAATCATGCCTTTGTTTCATTTCCACATTGTTAATTTTGGCCTTCTCATCCTTGAAGCTAACAGAATTCCAGGAATTAAAAGAATAGGTTTTTCTGATTCTGGGAGAACAAAAAATTTTACAAGGCTAAACTCTTAATATTTTCCCTATCATAGCTACAAAAAAAAAAAAAAAAAGATAATAAAAAATTCCTAGTAAATGTTCTTACTAATAATACTGAATTTAATACTTCAGAATTTTTTTCTTTTTGAAGTAAACACTAACCTCTGATTAGTCTGTAATTAAGCATAATGGTCTTAATATATACATTTAATTTAAATTGTCATCTGTTTTGTGAAATGTATATGTGTAAAAGTTTTTGTTGTAAAAGTTTTTGTTTTCTTAAAGGATCACTGGTTCTGTCTTCATTCACGCATAAAAAGGAAATAAAATTTATGCACCCGCTACATTTATTTAAATAATACCTTCAGGAGTCTCTGATTAATTTAAAGTATATCAGTTATTATTTCAGAAATTACCTATGACCCAAGTTAACAATTAGAGTTAAGAGCAGACATACTGTTAACTAATGGGACATGTTCCTTGCTCCCAAGAGTCGCAGAAAATGATCTCGCCTACTCTTTCCCTGAATATTGTCACACCTGTATATGATGTCTTGAAATCTGTCAGCCATCTTCGTACCCCAGCCAACACTGAGGAATACATAGCAAAAAAAAAAAAAAAAAAAAAAGAGAGAATTTGAGTCTCTAAATATTTAATTTTTCTGATGAATCAAAAATCTCTGGAACCTCCTTTCTCCCGTTATATGACTCAATATACTTCCTTATTGCTTTGGCTAGTTTGCTATTTCAGTTTTTGCTGAGTATATCCTAACTACATCAAATAACTAAGGGTCATGGTTCCTACTGGGAGCTACAGATGCAGAGATAAAACTGATTTCATCACAGCCATCAACCAGCTCATGTCTGGTGGGAGATGAACACACACACACACACACAGAGTCACTGTGTAGGTGTTAAATGCTTACAAGTTTTACAGATGCTTTGTGAAACCAGAGATACCCAATACATCCAGTATCAGGAGGAAGAAATAGATATTGCAAAAATATCTAAATAGCTAATAAATAATCAGAAAAATGGAAATGTAAAACAAGGTACCTACCAGAGTGGCAAATATTTTTTTAAAGCTGATGATGCTAAATATTGTCAAGGATATAGAAAAGCAGAACATTCATACACTGTTGGTGGGAGTGCCAGGTATTTTTGGAAACCTATTTAGAAAAATTAAACTTTTTTTTAAAATTTTTATTTATTTATGATAGTCACACAGAGAGAGAGAGAGAGAGGCAGAGACACAGGCAGAGGGAGAAGCAGGCTCCATGCACCGGGAGCCCGACGTGGGATTCGATCCCGGGTCTCCAGGATCGTGCCCTGGGCCAAAGGCAGGCGCTAAACCGCTGCGCCACCCAGGGATCCCATTAGAAAAATTAAACTTACTAAAGTTGAACACAGGTATACCACCCATGACCAAATCCAAGCAACTCCACTTCCAGTATTTGGAGAAAGACCTGCACGAGTATGGTCATAGCAGTCTCATAAGGAGCTCTGATTTCCCAACATAGTATTCCCAAGAACACATAATGAAGGATTTTCAATGAGGGGCTATGTCAGAATATTCCCTTTTATGTGTATCTTGGCTGGTACTACAGGGCTGGGCTGCAAAGGCTCCTTAAAATAATTATGCTAGGCACTCTGAATTAGTTGTATCCAAAGTAGAATTTTAAAGACAAGAAAATCAACAGATGCAACTAGAAAAGTGACGAAAGATCTCCAATTCAAAACAGGCCAATATAGACATATAGTTTTAAAGGTTCAATACAAAAACACAAAAATACCTCAAAAATAAAATTTTTATATAATTTCATTCATGAGATGTAAAAATTCTAAATAGTAGCAAATGAAATCTAGCAGTGCATCAGAATACATACATATACCAATAATTAACCTGGGTATATATCCAGAAATGGAAGAAAAAATCCAACAACCTGTCAACATAAATTATCATATTAACAAATTAAATACTATACAATTGCAGGAAGAGATCATAAAATGACATTTTATAACTCAGGAGCCCTTTCAACTTAGATACAACAAAGATTTACTCATGAATAAAACAAAACATTAGAAGGTAATCATTTGAGAGCATGATGCTAAGTGCCATTCCATCATAACTAACAAGCAGACTTAGTGATTGAAATGTCCAACTTTATGGTCTCCTAGTTATGGCAGCATTTCCCAATGCAGTTTCATATCCCTAAGATGGAAATAGGTAATGGAAATCAGTATTTCCTTTTTTTTTTTTTTTTTGGAAATCAGTATTTCCATGATAAAGTTTGAGATACACTGGTACCACAAAGTTAAACAATTTTATTCGCTAGAACATTCTTTATTTTTCTGATAAGTTGACAAGGTGCTTTTGATTTTCCTTGAGAGGGGATTTTGTAGGTTCTGCTTCATAAGCTTCTTTAACCAGAAAATCCCACTGTTTCTCAAGCACTATTCAGTACTGGTAACTTTCAAGACATAATTTCAGAAGTTCTGGGACAATTTTAGTTGTATAAGTTGCTTCTGTGTATTGATTTAGGGTTTGTCATTTTTCTAGCTTCTTACTTTGGTATGACAGGGACCATGTAGGATACTGGGGGAACAAGGCATAGTTCTGGTCCTCCATCTGACCAGATGTATCTTGGTTTCCTCCAAACACATTAAAAGGTATTTTCCACTCAATAGAGCTTCAGGCACATTCTACAACCTCTGATACACAATTTAATTATCATTCTTTTTTTGAACAATCTATAATCATTTCAGTTTTCTCTTTAATTCAGAACTTATACATATGATAGGACTACATTCTCAAAAATAGTTGAAAGGTTCATCAACCTTAACTAGCTAATGGAGAGCTCTAGCAGTCACTGTCTTAATCAAATGACCAAATTTAGCAATAGCAAGAAAACTGGGTATTATGTGTTCTTGGTGTGTTGCAATATGAAATGTGTATCACCAACTATAGTGTATTCTGGCCAAAAATGTTTAAGCTTCTGACTCTAACTTGCCTTTATGATAGATACAAAGGATAGACATACAAATTAAATCTCACCTTGAGGGAAGAAACAAATCTAGAATGCATGGCATTCTATAAAACAGCTTTCCTTAAGAGTTAAGTCTTTTCAAGATTAAAATCTAGAGACATGATAACCAATGCAATGCATGAATATAGAAAAATGCTGGCTAGAAAATAAATAGCATAGGATACCTTGGGAGTACTGGGACATAGGAAGTGAATGTGAAAGAATATTACAGAATTACAGATAATTTTCTTGTGAGATCATGGTACTTAAGGCTGTTCTAATTCTTAAAAGATGCATGCTAATATATTCAAGAATGAAGTATCACTTCTACATCATAAGATGAAAGTATGTGGGTGTACATACACATCATACATACAGTTTCAGAGAGAAAGCAAGTATGACCAAATGTTAATAGAGTATATGAATGTTTATTACACTGTTCTTTAAATTTCTGAGTCTGAAATTTGTCATAATAAAATTTGGGGAAAGAATTCCAACTGGACAACTTTTTGTTTCTTTTCAATTTGTAATTTATCTCAAAATGTGAGCAGAGAATTTTAATCACTAGCTACTTCTCTGCTTGAATTCATTACAGGCAAATTGCTTCACACCTTTACCTAGTTTTTCAATAGGTGTATTCCCAACATCTTACCACTTACTAAATCCACATTTCTTTTCAGCCTTCATTTTTTTTTATGCAGCTTAAAGTATAAACTTTGAATTAAAATCCTCTCAAAAAAATCCTCTCAAGTTTTTTTGTTTTCTATATTTTACCCATAATGAACTACCTAAATTCAAATGGATGAATGGTTATAGAAGCTTTCCTAAATTCATTACACCAATGAGAAATGGATGAGTGGTTATGGAAGGTTTTCCCAATTCATTACACCAAAGAGCATTCTCTTCATAAGAATTTACTAGTAGTAATACTAAGGCTGAGAATAATAAGAACAGCAGCAAACATGTATTGACTATAGGCTACATTTGAGATACTCTTCCAAGGATCTGATGCATACTAAATCCATGCAATCTCTGCAACAGTTACCATCACCAACATTTTAAAGAAGATGCCCAGAGGAGATAAGCATTTTCCCCAACATCCCATGAGTAGTAAAGAGGTGGAAATGGTGAGGATAGTAAGTACGGTTTGTGCCATATAAGAGAGATTCCCTGTATTTGATACCTTGATAAGGTTATTCTCTAGAATAAATTTGCTTAAGTTTAACAAAAATTGAATAGTGTTGGAAGGCTTCTATACCTCCAAAAATGAACACATTTGTTATAAATTATGCTTTTACAGACATAACAAAGTTGTAACTCATGTTAGTCAAATCTTCCTATAGTGTGAATATTCTGCTATTCTAATCAGAAAAGTAACAAATGAAGTATTTCTTATTCTAAATAAATTATATTGTGACTTGTCCCATGTTTTTAAAATCGTGATTGTTGTTTTTAAAATCAAATTATTTCTGGGAAAGGGTAAACTTTTTAACTTCAAATCATTCATGAGTGAATTGGTACTTTTACAAAATACAGTAATAATGTTATGGCAATATGAAATTGCTGTAAGTTTCCAACATATACTCTTATTTTTCACATCCATCTCATGATGGACTGTTAACAATTTTGTGGACTGGCACTAGTCCCTAAACAATAGTTTTAGTAGTATTTATATAAAGGCCTTCCTACATCTCAGGTTTTTTTTTTTTAAGATTTTATGTATTCATTCATCAGAGGCACAGAGAGAGGCAGAGACATAGGCAGAGGAAGAAGCAGGCTCCCTGCAGGGAGCCTGATGCAGGACTCAATCCCAGGACCCTGGGATCACGACCTGAGCCAAAGGAAGACACTCAAACAGTGAGCCACCCAGGCGCCCTATATCCCAGTTTAAAGGGCTACTCATTTGGATGCATTCTATGATGTACCCTAAGATATTTATCACATCTGTGAGCCTTCCCACATTCCTTACATTCAGTTTCACAGCAGTATGAGTTCTCTAATGTGCACAGCGAAAACTGAATTGGGTTTAGGTTCTTCCTATATTCCTTAAAGTGTTTCTAGCAAGTATAAATTCCCCAATGTTTACCAGACTTCTGCGCCATGAATAAAGATCTTCACACATTACTTATATTTAAATGGTTTCACGTCAGTATAAACCAATATTCAATAAGATTATATAAAATTATAAAGGCTTTTTCATATTCCTTATATTCAAAGTGTTTCTCACTAGTATGAATTTTCTAATATCAAGTAAATTGTCCACACACAGGTAAGGCTTTTGCACATTCCCTACATTCATAGCTTTCTCAAGATTAAGATTCACCTCATGACAAGTTGTCCGTACATGTAAAAAAATGTTCTTTTATATCTCTTCAATCATAAAGTATCACCAGTATCAACTGTCTCATTTGAGTAAGTTGTCCATATAAAGGCTTCCTCGCAACCTTTATATTCATAAGGTTTATCATTACTATGAGTTCTCTTGTGTTGAACAAGGTCTGAGCCATTAACAAAGGTCTTCCCAAATTCCGTACAATAAGGGTTTTTACCAGTGTGAAATCTCTGATGAACACTAAGTTGATAGCCACTACCAAAGGCCTTCCCACATTCTTTACGTTCATAAGATTTCCCATCAGTATGGATTCTCTCATGTTTAACAAGGCTTGAACCCCAACTAAAGGCCTTCCCACATTCTTTACATTTAAAAGGTTTCTCACCAGTATGGATTTTCTGATGTTGAGAGAGGTGATAGCCACGACTGAAGGCCTTCCCACATTCTTTACATTCGTAGGGTTTCTCACCAGTATGGATTCTCTCATGTTGAACAAGACTTGAGCCACAATTAAAGGTCTTCCCACATTCCTTACATTCATAGGGTTTCTCTCCAGTATGAAATATCTGATGTCGAGTAAGTTGATAGCCACTACCAAAGGCCTTCCCACATTCTTTACATTCATAAGATTTCTCACCACTATGGACTCTCTCATGTTTAACAAGGCTTGAACCCCAACTAAAGGCCTTCCCACATTCTTTACATTCAAAAGGTTTCTCACCAGTATGGATTTTCTGATGTTGAGTGAGGTGATAGCCACGACTGAAGGCCTTCCCACATTCTTTACATTCGTAAGGTTTCTCACCAGTATGGATTCTCTCATGTTGAACAAGACTTGAGCCACAATTAAAGGTCTTTCCACATTCCTTACATTCATAAGGTTTCTTGCCAGTATGAAATATCTGATGTCGAGTAAGTTGATAGCCCCAACAAAAAGCCTTTCCACATACTTTACATTCATAAGGCTTCTTACCAGTATGGATCTTCTGATGCTGAGTGAGTTGATAGCCACGACTGAAGGCCTTCCCACATTCTTTACATTTATTAGGCTTCTCACCTGTATGAATTATCTCATGTTTAGCAAGGCTTGAACCCCAAAAAAAGGCCTTCCCACATTCCTTACATTTGTATGATTTCACACCAATATGAATTTTCTGATGTTGAGTGAGGTGATAGCCACGACTGAAGGCCTTCCCACATTCTTTACATTCATAGGGTTTCTCGCCAGTATGGATTCTTTCATGTTTAACAAGACTAGATCCCCAACTAAAGGTCTTCCCACATTCCTTACATTCATAGGGTTTCTCACCAGTATGAAATCTCTGATGCACAGTGAGTTGATAGGCACTAAAAAAGTCTTTCCCACATTCTTTACATTCAAAATGTTTTTCAGCCGTATGAGTTCTCTCATGTTGAACAAGTTTTGAGCCATGACTACAAGCCTTCCCACATTCCTTACAAACATAACGTTTCTCTCTATTATGAATTCTTTGATGTGCACTAAAAGATTTAATTTTTCTGTAAGTGGGCATTTTTCCATAGCTAATTATCATTTGACCAAAGTATCCCTCTTGATGTTCCTGTAGTCCCTCAAATCTGCTTTTGCACTTAGAGTTATTTTTGAAAATGGATGCCTCAAGGCCAAGAGTTTTACTTCTTTCCTTCACCTCCCATTGGGAAAAATTTATTTCAAAAATGTCTTTTTCTGAATTTGTATTTTTGGTCTCATATGTTGACTCCAAATCTGGAAAAACAAAACAAAACAAAACAAGAAAACCACATATTTTATTTCCTTTACTGGGTGGCGGGGTGGGAGCGGGGGGGGGGGGGACCCTTAATAGTAGAAATACAAAACAAATGGGAAATAATACCCATAAGTGGGCTGGGAGACTTAGTGAACTCACTGCTAAGTATATCACATCTCTACCCTGTTGAACAACAATCTCAGCTTTGACTTTTCAGCTTTTATGATCTTAATATTCTGATCTGATAGTTTTCTGGAGATTCCACAAAGATCATTTTAACAAGTTCCTCATCTTCCCATGTGAATGACCTCCTAAACCAAATGTGCCCTTCTTCAATCAAGCCCTTATGTGTCCAGGTGTAGTTCAGCTAAACTTTTAATGACTGTGTAGGCTGGCATGATAAACTAGAATCTAGAATATCCCCAAACTCAAAAACAAAACCAGGCACACCTAAAACTATTATTATAAGTCAACTATACTTAAAAAACAAAACATTAAGCTACATAATGCTCCTTCACAGAAATTTTTCTGAGAAATTGGTGTTGGGCTAGAAAGCAGACAAAATTCTGCAAACCAAGCAGTTACTAAGTTCCAAGGCTCTACTGGAAATGAAACATATGAAACAAAACTAACTAAAACTGTAACACAATCTCTGCTTAGCTCAAATCCTGATACAATCAAAGAGAGAGATGCGTCAATGATCACGTGGGAAGTTTATGGCAAAGAAAGATTTTTAAATCTAATTTGAAACCAGAAATAAAGTGAAACTAATGAAAGCTATGACCAGTCCCAGCTCAGCTCCATGCTCTGTGGGATCTGAGTTATCAGCTCCTCACCCTAAATAACTCAGAAAGGAGCATATACTTCTAGGGGCAGGGAACCATCCATTCTTTAGTATTCTTCAAAATGTGTAGCACACAATAAAAAATTATGAGGTAGTTGAGGAAAGGGCAAAGTACAACATATAATAACATCCCCCCCCCCCAAAAAAAAAAAAAACAGAAAAGAGACAAGGAATAGATGACACAAATATTAGAATCAGCAGGCAAGACCATTCAATTAAATTTTATAGATTCTGGAAGAAAAGATGGACAGTGAACAGATGGGAAATTTCAGCAAAGAAATGGAAACTCTAAAACTGTAAAACTATAAAACTGAAGCACAGAGAGAAAAAAGAAGGGGGCAAAAAGAGAACAGTGTCAGATCTGTGCAACAATATCAAACAATCCATCAGGGAACAGCATTCCAGAAAGAGGACAAAACCAAGTAAGTACTTGAAAAGATTGTTGAAATGTTCTCAAAATGTATAAAATGTATGAATGAAATCAACCTACTTTGAGCAGGATAAATACAAAGAAAAGCAACAACTGAGAACAGAAGCAAACAGTTGAAAACTGAAGATAAAGTACAATTGTAAAAAGATGCAAGCAGGAGCATTACAGTTAGAGTAACAACTATGAATTATGACTGACTTCACATCTGTAACAATAGAAGCTACAAGACAATATCCTTTTTTTTTTTAAGATTTATTTATTTTTTTGACACAGAGAGCACACAGGCAACAGGAGCAAGAGAGGGAGAAGCAGGCTTCTACTGAGCAGGGAGCCTGATGTGAAGTTCGATCCCAGGACTCTGAGATCATGACCCAAGCCAAGGCAGATGCTTAACCAACTGAGCCACCCAGGCACCCCTGGAATGGAACCTTTAATGGCTGAAAGAAGAAAGCTTTCAACCTAGAGTTTTATATAAAGCAAAAAATATTCTTCAAAATGAAGGGGAGAGATTTCCAGTCCCAGTTATAAAAAAAAAATCTGGTATTAGACTTAACTCTCATATTGCAAACAACCAAAAGCTATAAAATAGGATACTAGACACAGGGCTGAGAAGCTTTTAGAGAAGATTATAAAACCTTCATATTGACCCTTTATGGCTGGCTGTATCCTTCAAAACAAGGTACAGTAAAATGCTCTCTAAATAGAGTATAATGGTCTCACTGGTCAAAAGACACTGGGATCTGAGTTTAGGGATGCTAAGGCAGCTGGAATTTGCAATTCAAGGTTTAATAATAAAGGAGCATTCAACACAATCCCAGAAGTCTATGCAGGGATTACCCCCCTCGGATCTGTAACATAATATTAATTTATGTATCCATATGGTGCCTCTCCACAAGGCGGTTGGAGTGCTAACACAGCCCAAGTGGAAAGAGGCATCCATCTGAGGCCTCACAAAGACCATATATTGAAAGACTCATCATCTGGGACAGTAGTTTTCAAAATTACTTGCCTCAGAATCCCTTATATTCTTAAAAATTATTGGTGAATTCTTTGCTTGTTCATGTATAAGTGTACTTGTCTAATGTGATTTTATAATATTTTAGTTGATTTACTAAAGAGTAGGGAAGTACTGTGGATGTGTTTGTGGGGAGTAATTTTAGTCATGACCAGTTGGTCCCAGACAAACCGCAGTAAGTGCTGTTTAACTTAACAGTATCTTATTGTTTTATATACATCAACATTTGGGTATAAGGATTATGTATGCACTCAAAAGGAAGCCAAGATATTTAAACTGACCAACCCAATGTTACAACTACTCTAAGATGGTCAAATACAAACTAAAAGAAATGCACTTTTGTACAGTTTAACATCAACAAATAGTTCAGTAATGTTGAATTTAGTTCAACCAATCTGAATTGCCATGCAAGAATTTGTATTACAATTACTTGGTAAGTAAGGCTTAACAATGTTAGTAAATGAATATAGGTTTAACTTCTTTTTAAATGTTAAAAAAATTGTTGAGGACTCAAAGAGCTTTTGTTTGTGTGATTTATACTTTTTGATATTTACCATATTAGAAATTAAAACTGAGAAATTGGGATCCCTGGGTGGTGCAGCAGTTTAGCGCCTGCCTTTGGCCCAGGGCACAATCCTGGAGACCCGGGATCGAATCCCATGTCAGGCTCCCGGTGCATGGAGCCTGCTTCTCCCTCTGCCTATGTCTCTGCCTCTCTCTCTCTCTCTCTCTCTCTGTGTGACTATCATAAATAAATTTTAAAAAAATAAAAAATAAATAAAACTGAGAAATTAAAGATATTAATTCACTTGAAAATAATAAACCATTGCCTGTTAATGCAAATAATAAACTTGTGAAAATTATATTTTCCAAAACAACAAAGATTTTGGAAGTTCCCCAAAAAGTTAAAAATAGCACTACCGTATGACCCAGCAATTGCACTACTAGGTATTTATCCAAAGAAAACAAACATAGCGATTTGAAGGGGCACATGGACCCCAATGTTTATAGCAGCAATGTCCACAACAGCCAAAATATGTAAAGAGCCTAGATATCCATTGACATATGAATGAATAAAGAATGTGTGTGTGTGTGTGTGTGTGTGTGTGTGTATGTGTAAGAAATGGAATATTACTCAGCCATCAAAAAGAATGAAATCTTGGGATGCCTGGGTAGCTCAGCAGTTGAGTGGTTGCCTTTGGCCCAAGGTGTGATCCCGGGATCTGGGATCAAGTCATGCATCGGGCTCCTTGCAGGGAGCCTGCTTTTCCCTCAGCCTATGTCTCTGCCTCTCTCTCTCTCTCTGTGTCTCTCATGAATAAATAAATAAAATCTTAAAAAAAAAAATGAATGAAATCTTGCCATGCTTGCAATGACATGGATGGAACTAGAGAGTATTATGCTAAGTGAAATAGAGAAGAACAAATATCATATGATTTCACTCATGTGTGGAATTTAAGATACAAAAAAATAAACATAGGGGAAGGGAAGGAAAAATAAAAACAGAGGGAGGCACCCATAAGAGATGCTTAAAGGAAATAAAAGGGTTGCTGGAGGGGAGGTGGGTGTCATCTCATGGTTTTTAAAATACAGATGTAAATGTGTGTGTACAAATGTATGTATATAAGTATATTCCCTATCTCTGACCACTCAGAGACCTGGGAGCGGCCAGCCATCTCCCAGAAGCAATGAGTAACCCTAATACACAGATTTTGGCTTCTACCATTCTCCACAAGAAGGAACCAGAGCACCTTGAAGAAATGGTTGACATTACGACTGTAGCAGGGAAGTAGAAGATGAGCCTGACACAACATGTTTTTTTTTTTTTTTTTTTAAGATTTTATTCATTTGTGAGAGACACAGAGAGAGAGAGAGAGAGAGAGAGATGCAGAGACACAGGCAGAGGGAGAAGCAGGCTCCATGCAGAGAGCCCAACGTGGGACTCTATCCTGGGTCTCCAGAATCATGCCCTGGGCAGGAGGCGGGCTAAACCGCTGAGTCACCTGGGCTGCCCCCACAACATGTTTTTGTGTCAGAAAATAAGGAGATGCTCCATCAGTGATAGAGACATGCCAAAGGACATAAAAGCCTCATTAGAGGGTTCTCACAGATCAAATCTGGGACAAGTTCAAATATTTTTAACTTCAAAATGAATAACAAAAAGAACAGATTACAACCCACCAACTAAAGATCCAATATATGAATACATTGAAAATTTGAAGAGGACCATATTTAAAAGTCTCCAAGTCTTCTTCACAAAATACACATTAAAGGAAAAATTATTAATTTTACAGGGAGGAAGCCAGCAGACACTAACCTAATCAAGTGCTCTAAGTATTATCAGTAATGACAAACCATTTGTATTACCTGACAGAATGTAAGAACACAGCATCCATTTTGTGATCCTGCTGCCACAGATGCATAAATCTAAATCTAATCATAAAGAAAAGTACAAACACAAACTGAAGGACACTCTACAAAATAACTGGCCTATAGTCTTCAAAAACCAGCAGGAATGCAGATTAAGGAAGGATGTATGGACTGTTTCAGAATGAAAGGCTACATAATCAAACCCCTAAAACAAAAACAACAAAACTGTATTATCAGGCCCTCGCCTATCTCACCAACCTAATTTCTTTACTCTCCTTTACTAACTTTGCCCTGGCCTTAAAATTCCTCCGACAGTTTCTTTGCAAACACAGAGCCTTTGCATTTACTGTTCACTGTGACTGATATATTCCTCCCCCAGATATTCATATAATTTGATCCCAGTCTTCCTTCATGTTTTCAAGAAAGCTTTCCCTGACTATCTTATCGAAATTAGCCCTGTCAATTTCTATCATTTTCTATTCTCTTGTGATCTTTACCTCCCTGACCACCATGTTTCATTACATAACATTATTTACCTATTTATTTACTTATATTTGGTTTCTCCCTGACTACATAAAACTCTATTTGAGAATGGGCAAGTTATCAATCTTATTCATGACTGTATTGGTAGTGCCCAGTTCAATGCCTAGCTAGGAGAAAGCAGTCAAAATATTTGCAGAACTTACGAGTGAATGCATTCATTCATACACATGCAGAAATGCAAAAGGGCTAGAAAGCAGCTGATCAAACATATAAGTAGAATGGTTGCACCAGAAACAAAAAGAGAATGCCTTCCTTGCTGAAATGGGAGGGAAATATGAGAAGAAAAACAAAGAGTAAGAAATGAGATCAAATGGAAGTTCGTTTGGTAGCCCAAAGTGGGATCTCAATTTCTTTCCTCCACAGGCCTTGGTCCTTTGTAGGGAGCTTTCCAAACACTATCCCAGCTATTCTCTTCCTCCTGTGTGACCCATGAGGTTGGTTCCCTGCAATGATAGTTCCTTCCTGCCTTTGACTTCCTGGGTTCCAACTTCTTGGCCCTCCCCTCACAACCATCCAGGACTCTTGTCCTTGCTCCCATAATGTCACATCCAATGAGAAATGGGAGTGTCTGCTTACAAGAAAAGAAATGCTAAATGGTATAGACCTTTTTTTAATGATGAGATCAAAACATGTTAAATTTGCAGTAAAAACTAAAAATCATATTGATAAAGACTTCACAGAACAGAAGGATGACAGAAATGAAAAACATGAGATCACATCAGTAGGAAAATGATCTTGTTTCAGATTCATTCAGGCTCCATCTCTCTGGAGCAAACAGAAAGCAGGTGGTTCAGAACACAGACTCATGAGCCAGACTTCCTTACAGACTCAATTGCTGCTACTTCCTCCCACTAGCTGCGTGACCCACACTGTAGGTGTTTCTGTATTCTCATCTATAGAAAGGGAATAAAAACATTACCTGCCTCATGGGGATGTTGTGAAAGTTAAAATGCTAAAGTATTTGTTCTGCTTAGAACAGAGCCTGGTTTATAGTAAGCACAGTGTAAAGTATGATTATTATTATAGTTACTACTGTTATTTTGCTAACAGGAAAAGAAGTTTCATGAGATATTTTTAGGATTTAATTCAGTGTCGAATTTAACCGTAAAATGCAAAGTTCACAGATTGCAACTTTCAACCACAACTATGTTGAAAGGAATGTGTTCACTTATTATGAAATAAATCTGCTTAGCCAATCCTCCTCTCTATAAAGTAGAAGGCTCTTTTGAAAGTCCGAGTACATCAGGACCCTGTTTCTAACTATACTCCTTGCATGTGGGTCAAAAAAATAACAATGAGCAGTGCTTCTTCAATGTGTATAAAATCACCTGTACCCACCATTTGCTTTGATGTGGATGGAACTGGAGGATATTATGCTGAGTGAGATAGGTCAATCGGAGAAGGACAAGCATTATATGGTCTCATTTATTTGGGGAACATAGAAATTAATGAAAGGGAATAAAGGGAAAGGAGAGAAAATGAGTGAAAATATCAATGAGGGTGACTAAATATGAGAGACACCTAACTCTGGGAAACGAACAAGGGGTGGTGGAGGGGGAGGTGGTCGGGGGGTTTGGATGACTGGGTGATGGGCACTGATGGGGGCACTTGGCGGGATGAGCACTGGGTGTTATGCTATATGTTGGCAAATTGAACTCCAAAAAAAAAAAAAAAATCACCTGGGGATCCTGTATAAATTCAGATTCTGTTCAGCAGGTCTAGGTAAGACCTAACAAGCCCCAGAAGAAGCTGATGTTAGGTATATAATACATACCAATAAAAAAAGCTGGGACGCCTGAGTGGCTCAGCAGTTGAGCATCTGCCTTTGGCTCAGGGCATGATCCTGGGTCTGGGGATTGAGTCCCACATCAGGCTCCCTGTGAGGAGCCTACTTTCTCCCTCTGTCTATGTCTTTGCTCCTCTCTCTGTGTCTCTCAGGAATAAATAAAATCTTAAAAAAAAAAAAAAAAGCTAAAACCCCACATAAACCAAAGCTTCTAATCACTGAGAACACAATCCACATACCTTCCTCAAACCAACAAAACTGCCTATCATCTGGGCCTTGATCTCCTTCACTAACTCCTTGGTATCCTCTCCTTCGCTCACTCTGCTCTGGTCTTCCTATGGTTCCTCAAACAAAATAATCACACCTTGAGTAGCAAGGACACAGATCATCTATAGACATGCTAAAGTTAAATACAGTATGACTCCTGGTTTCTTTGACAATGGTTATGAATTAATACCCCATCATGCAAATCCAGCTCCTTGGTAACAAAGAAGAGAGGCCACTGCAGGAAAAACCAAAGGAAAGTGTGAAGGTATGAGAAGAGGAAGGAACTCAATGAACCCATTTCTAACCCAACAAATATCAAAACATCCCTTTGGGAGAAGATATTCACTTGGTTTCTTTAAGACAGCCTTATAATTCCCATAGCAAAAGCCGATGGTGCAGAGAAAAGATTCTACAGTATTTCAGGCAGGTGACCTTACCCAATGAGACCAAGTTACTATAGTTCTCCAACATCACATCCACGTACAAGTCCCTCTGAGCAGGGTCCAGGCACTCCCACTCCTCCTGAGAGAAGTCGATGGCCACATCCCTGAAAGTCACCAAGCCCTAAAACCAAAAACCCATATATTACTTGTGAAATTGAAGAGATTTAAGAATTTAAGAAAATATTTCCAAGAGGGGACAAAAAGGATTGTGAAGGATAAACTGCAAGAAGAGGAAAATATAACAATCAAGCAGGTTGGAAGCCTATGATATATAGAGGTAGGGAAAAGTAAAGAAATTAATATGACCAAAGCAAAGTATCTGCATATTCTAGAAAAATCCTGTTACAGCAGAAAAACTTCTTGGATATTGTGAAATAACTAGACCTGTCTGATAATATATAAAATAATCCCGGTTTCTCTTCCATTTAATAAAAATAGCGTGTGTTGAAGAGGGGTGAGGTGAATATGTATACATACACACAACCCGCTATGTGCCTGCTTCGCAAATTCTTTATTAACATGAACTGCTCTTTAGTTTTTCCCTTTAAGGAATACAGAAAACAAATAAGAAAACTCTTTTTTCTAAATGTACTATGAAATCAATATTTTAGAAAATTTCCATTAAATTAAGGATAATTGTTAAGCCTCAAGTAAATCACTGTTAGATTATATCAGTAAGCCTTTTTTCTTATATTGATGAATACATAAGATGTCTTTATTAGCTGCAGTTCAGTTCATCATATAGATGTGAGATTAATATCTCTACTATATTTATACATTTAGGCTGAACAAAACTTCTAAAGATCTTAATTCTAGGAATCTCTCATCATCTAGTATTTAGAAATCTGGATCACCTTCTTGCTTACCATCAACCACCACTCACCCAACACCATCCTCATTCCCAAGTTGGAGGACACCAAAAGGGCACATCATATATGACACAGATGCCACGCAAGATCTGCGCATCCTGGTCAATAACCAAATGGACTCTGATGCCAGTGTTCATCAATTAGGGAACCACTTTCCCTGGAAAGAGCCTTGCAAAGCCTTACTGAAACTGAGGCCAAGACCAAGAAACCCCAAATTTCATCATCTCTCTGGGAAACTCAGATCTGTGAAGTGCCAAGTTTGCCTGTGTGGTCAAATGAGACCCTCATCACTAGGTAAATACCAAAGCTCTTTCAAAGAAGGGAAAGAAGAGAGCTCTTTCTCTGCTTTCAGAGAAGCAACTGAAAATGTTCTCTTGGGTGACCACCCGACTGTCTAAGGGCATTGTATCCTGACTGGCTTCCTTCTTAGATGCCTAGCAATCAGCACCTTAACCTGAAAAAGGAGTAACTGTTGTTTTCAAAATGTCTACAGTCTTCCCATTCTCTCTTTTCTCCTTCCCTTACAGAAATTCTGTTTGTGCTGATAGATGACATCAATCTGCTATTGGTTTTCCTTGTACACAAGTGAAAATGTGTTCATTGTTAACTGTATTTCTTTGAGTTATTCTTTGACGGAAGCTAAAGTATTTCCCTCAAAAGACTTCTATCCCTTCACTGCTTTTGATAGAAGACTGGCACACAGATGTTAGATAATGTGTACCATAAATATGATGACACCGATTGGGCTATTTGGCATTATCCTTTATTGGAATAGGAACTGAGAAGTAGGGTCAGGATTGGGGTTCTGTTCTGTAGAAAGCTTTAGGACAATTAAAGATTCATATGACCTAAAAACCACAATATTTCAAGGACAGAGAAATACCAACTTACATCAGTCATGGTTCTAGAATTGCAAGAACTAGTTAATAATCCATGGGGTTCCTCTATTGGTGAAGCAGAGAATCCAGAAAAGCCAGAGCTGGGGAGGGAAAAAAAAAAAGCTTTAGACCGGGTGTGCTTAAATGATCCATCCCATCCTGACTTAAGCTAATATAAGCTTCCATCTCTTCCATTTCTGCTTCTACTCCACACCCCCACAAGCATTTGTGGTATCTAAACTCTCACCTAAAACCCAAATTTCTTCAGTAGGAAGGGTTCTGGCAGTGCCTGCTTCTGGGGAATGCTGATATGGGCCAGAGGTTAGACTACTAAGGCCTGCCCAGACTGGATCTTCCTCCCACCATTCCCATCTCTCAGGACTAAGAAACAGCCACATGATCCAAGCCAGAACATCCTTCATGGGCTCAGGGCTGAAGATAGTCAAGACATAGGAGTGGACAGGATGTACAATTGCCTAAGCCCAAAAAGCTGATCTCTTAATGCACTCAGAACATCCATGCAGTGGAATGCTATAAAACCATGCTAAGTTGGGGAAAATAATCAAGATATATCATCAATAAAAAAATAGCTACAGAATGTACAGTATGATTATATTTATAAATTATATGTGTTTATCAATATAGAAAAGACCAATAATCAGATATCAATAGTGGAAAAAATGGCTTAGAAAGTTATACATCCATAGACAATAAAGTTTTTCTTTTTATTGTGGTCATAATACTCTTTTTGTTTAAGTACTCTGCACAGTTTTTGTAATCATGGCCATTCATTATACTACTATATAATTTCTAAATAGTTATGTCCTGCCTAGGAAAAAAGAAATGGCTGAAATTCCCCCAAGAAATGTCATGGATATATGGATGAGATTGCAACCTTGCTTCTCTTTACACCTTCTAACATATGGGCTTATTTTGTATCTGATATGTCTTTTTAGACAGGATACTCCCCTGATAACTGCTGAATCACCTGATCCTGTTAGTCTCACCTAGCAACTAGCATTAGTAGGATAAAAATCGTACAGTATAAAACTCAGAACAAATTCCATATGCCTCCACAAAGCTGGTCATGACCCAATAGTTCTGCCATAATTCCCTTCCAACAAGTTCCTAAGACAGGCAGCCTGATTGCTTATTGGACTCTGTTGCTGTTAGCCTTAGTTACTCCTATGTATATTATTTGGTCTTCCTTGTCTTAAAGGTAACAACCATGTTTCTCAATTATTTTATTACCTTCCAAGTACTATGTCAGGCTCTTAAATTTGGGGCAAATTTTTACCCAAAATTCCCTGATGGAAATGTATCCTTAAAACAGCTAGAGAAGGGATCCCTGGGTGGCGCAGCGGTTTGGCGCCTGCCTTTGGCCCAGGGCGCGATCCTGGAGACCCGGGATCGAATCCCACATCAGGCTCCCGGTGCATGGAGCCTGTCTCTCCCTCTGCCTATGTCTCTGCCTCTCTCCCTTTCTCTGTGACTATCATAAAAAAAAAAAAAAAAAAAAAAAAAAAAACAGCTAGAGAAGTATAAACATATACATGCAAATATTTATGCATGGGTGCACCTGAGTGGTGCAGTTGGTTAAATTATATGACTCTTTCTTTCAGCTCAGGTTGTGATCTCATGGTCCTGGGGTCGAGCCTTGTCTCAGGCTCTATACTCAGCAAGAGTATATCAAGAGTCTGCTTGAGTTCTCTCTCCCTCTCCCCCTGCCCCTCCTTCTCATGTGTTCTCTCTCTCTCTCTCAAATAAATAAATAAATCTTTAAAAAATAATCAACCAAAAATCATTTATGACAACAAAGAATTAGCAACTACATAACAGTAAGTAAATGGTTTGCTCGATTGTAACCTGCTATGTTCTCATTAGTCTGATGGTATCAGACCATATTAATTGATGAAGAAAAACACACATAATCAATTTCTTAGTGAGGTGGGCAGATTTGTAAAGGATACACAATGTGGGAAGTGTATCTGAAATTAAGATAAAGCTCTTGTGTTGGACTTTCAGGACGTGAATCCAGGCATGATGGTGACCAATTTCTCAACACTTCTATGTCCCTGCCCACAAAAGAAGAATAGGAACATCAACTACGACAGATGGCTGCACTGAAGATTATGTAAGAAAATCCACATAAAATATTGGTATACAATAGAGGTGCCAGGCTGGCTCAGTTGGAGAGGCAGGTGACTTTTGATTTCAGGATTGTGAGTGTTTGAGCCCTACACTGGATGTAGAGATTACTTTAAAAAATTTTTTTAAAGAGGTTCTCAGAAAGATATACAGGAGTTATCCTCTCCTCCCAGTAGCTGCAGATAGGACTCAGCATCATAAAGATGGCTTAGAAAATACAACCCAATTAGGTGTCAAGAACAGAACATTAACCAGAGGCTTGATCTTGTTCTATGCAAATTGGTGGTTTATCTGAATATTGATAACTATAACCTTCTTATTCTACCTTCTGATATTAGTATCTGTCCTTGGAAATTGTATTTGTAAATAGATTTTCACAAGACAGAATATACACATTGGAAATTATCACTATTTTCTATGGAAGTAACCTTTAAAATAATCTAATTCTGAATGTCTTTGTGGCTCTTATAATTCTTAAAATGGTGTTTCTATATTCTTAAAAGTTGTGAATACTTCAGATTTTTAAAAAAGAAATCACTGACACTTCTCTCTTCTTTCTATATATTCAAGATTAAAATAAACCCCACATCTGGATTGGACTTCTCCTTCAAAATAAGAGCTAGAGAGTCTTTAACTCAACTGTATCACCAATTACTGTTATCTTATTCTGCAGAAACAAAACCAGACACATAGGCTCACAGGGAAAAAAATTTAAACAGAAACACACCAAAATATTAAGAATGATTAACTCTAGAGAATGTATTTATTTTTTTTTAATTTTTATTTATGATAGTCACAGAGAGAGAGAGAGAGAGAGGCAGAGACATAGGCAGAGGGAGAAGCAGGCTCCATGCACCAGGAGCCCGACGTGGGATTCGATCCCAGGTCTCCAGGATCGCGCCCTGGGCCAAAGGCAGGTGCCAAACCGCTGCGCCACCCAGGGATCCCAACTCTAGAGAATGTAATTTTAACTTCCTTCTCTATATGTTTTCTGGATTGTTAAACTTTCTGCCACACTGCCAAACCGCTGCGCCACCCAGGGATCCCAACTCTAGAGAATGTAATTTTAACTTCCTTCTCTATATGTTTTCTGGATTGTTAAACTTTCTGCCACACACAATTAATTGAATATTAATTCAATAAGAAATATAAAGATATTTCCAAATGTAAAGAATTGAATAATAGGGAAGGAGCATATTTCAATCATGAAGAAAACTGAAAAAACAGATCCAACACTGAAAATCAGTGGGTCAGAAACAAAGTACAGCTACCAGCTGTTGAACATCCTATAGCTAATGGCTCAACACTACACTGAGACACTTTCACTATCAAGATTCCTCGGTAATGGACATCAATTATGTAAGTTACCTTCAAAGTCTGAGAAAGGAAATATATGTACATAAACAGAAAAATATCTGGTACAGAAAGGATGCTCAACAAGTGTAGCTACACCTCTCCACTTCTTCACTGAATAGTCCATTAAAAAAAATTTTTGGATATAATCCTTGAAATATGTCTTTCAAAACCTTCTCCTACTGAATGGGATTCTTTATATAACCCATAATATTCTTGAAGACTTTTGTTCATAACTACAACTATTACTTAATATTTTACTATTTTCATTTTTCCTTCTTTTGATTCATTATAAACTCAATTTTTATTAGGTACACATTATTCCATTACAGGATATACTGCAATTAACTGTTTCTCTATCACTGGACCCTAATTTTGTAAAAGCTCCATCCCAGCTATCAAATCTTTTTTTTTTTTTTTCCAGCTATTAAATCTTAATTCCAAACCAATGGAGTTAGATGTTTTCTGGGTCATGTACACTTGACAATCTCATGAAATTATAGACATTTTGCCCACTTAAAAAAATAAATTTACAGGGACAGCCAGGGTGGCTCAGTGGTTTAGCACCACCTTCAGCCCAGGGTGTGATCCTGGAGACCAAGGATCGAGTCCCACGTCGGGCTCCTTGCATGGAGCCTGCTTCTCCCTCTGCCTGTATCTCTGCCTCTCCCTCTTTATGTCTCTCATGAATAAATAAATAAAATCCTAAAATAACCAAATAAATAAATTTACAAATATTTACATAAATTATGCCTCAATTTCAAGGAGTCTGCAATCACCTGGCAGCTCATAAATGGAACAAGACTTCATGTTAAGATTCCCTATACTAGACCACTAGAGCATCTGGTCACTTTTAAACCTGCAAGCACCCATCACAATCATCTTTGTATTTCTCTTCAAATTTCAATCATAAAAAGCTGATGTGAAAATCAAGAATCACCACATAACAGCAAATCTTAATATTCACTAAGCCTGTATCATGGGGCAGACTCTATTCTAAGGAGCTTTAAATACTCTGACTCATTTTACAATCTCTATAACCCCCATTAGGTAGGCATTATTTTGTCTTAATTTTGTAGATGTGACACAGAGAACCTGAGTCACCTAAGCTCACACCACTAGTAACAGAGCCATGATTTGAATATAGATGCTCTGATCCAGGGATCCCTGGGTGGCGCAGCGGTTTGGCGCCTGCCTTTGGCCCAGGGCGCGATCCTGGAGACCCGGGATCGAATCCCACGTCGGGCTCCCGGTGCATGGAGCCTGCTTCTCCCTCTGCCTGTGTCTCTGCCTCTCTCTATCTCTCAGTCTTTCATGAATAAATAAATAAATAAATAAAATCTTTAAAAAAAAAAAAAAAAAAAAAAAAAAAAAAGATGCTCTGATCCAGAGCCTTACCCTTAACCATAACACAGTACCACTTCTATAACACTCACAAAATTGGACCTGAAATAACTCATGTTTAGCAATGTTTCAGATTATATATATTTTTTAAGATTTTATTTATTTATTTATTCATGAGAGACACACAGAGAGAGGCAAAGACATAGGCAGAGGGAGCAGGAGGCTCCCTGCAGGGAGCCTGATGAGGGACTTGATCCCAAAGGTAGATGCTTAACCACTGAGCCACCCAGGCGTCCGTTTCAGATTTCTACCTAAAGATTATCTGAAACTCTCTGTCCTTGTTGGTGCAAACTGCAAACCCTTATGCTCAAAGCCCAATCCCTAAAAGCCTTATCTAAATACCAATCTCCTCAAGTAATCATAGTCTAAAATAAAACTCTAACACTAATCTCTAGGAGGTGTTATTTCTACACCATCAGCATACTTAGAAAGGAGGAATGCACCAAAGGATTTAAATGATTTGCCCTTTGAACAGGTAGCTATTGAGAATAAGGACAATAAGGTGTCACTAAGAAAAGGGACGCAGCAGTGCCTGGGGGTGTGTGTGTGGGGGGTCACTGACCACAAGGAAAACCCAGGATGGACACTACCAGTGACACTGCAGGCCAGGGAAAGCAAATATTCTCATGATCTAAAAACAAACATAAGTGTGTGAATAAAGAAGAAACACAAACTCACCTTAACCTTAATTTCAAAATAATACAACAATTCTTCCTTCCTCCTCAGGGTCCTTCTTAGAAACCCGGCAGCGGCAGGGGGGAAAGAAGAATCATGAGACACCAGCATTTCTTGGAGCACAGACCTAACTAAAAAAATTTAAAAATTAAAAAAAATTAAAAAAAGAAAAAAAAGAAAACCACAACGCTGTCTAGAGCCATGTCTGCCTTCAACCACACAAAACCAAATGGAACTGAAAGGAAGGCTGGAATCTATCTTTGCGTTGACAGCAATTGTTGGGGACAGAGGTCTGGTTGCAGTGCTTATGAAACACGTAGCTGGCTCCCAAGGAGCTCCTGGACGCGCCCTTGTGGGAATCTTACCTCTGGGACCTCCCCATCACGTCTTCCTCGCAGCATGTCACGAGGACACTTCCAGATGTGCACTGCTCATCCCAAGACGGGACCTATGCCTTCTGGTGTCAAACGTTCACTCTAGCGCTTAGTGTAGGACTCCTTCTCCTGCGGTCATTAAACTTTGGCAGGCCCGAAGAAAGTCTAGAGGGTACCAGCACACAGCCAAAGCACCCCGTCACCCCGTCACACATTCTCAGTCGCACACACCATCACGGAGGCACACGCCGGCCCTGCCACGCCATCTGTCACGCACCATCCTTCTCAGCCGCTCGCGCACACACAGGCTGGAGGCTCCGAACGCGACACGCCCTGTCCGCGACCCGGGCCTCCTCACCTCGGGCGCCTCCGGGGGGGGGTCACCCCTACGCTCGCTGCGGGTTCTAACCCGGCGCTGATTACTTCCTCCGAAGCGAGAAACTCACCGCGCAGAGCCCAAGCACCTTCAGGACGCCGGAAATGGCCCCACAGACTTATGGGAAATAAAAGCCGGAAAGTCTTCGGAGGCTGGGAACCTGGCCCTCCAAAGAGCTCTCCGCGGTCAAACTCGCCCCGCCCGGAAGAAAGACCTGTGCCCGGAGACTTCTGGGAAATGTAGTCCACGGCGGGCAAACCCCCAGCAGCTGGGATCCTGGACCCTCAGTAGGCGTGCGACTCCGCTACGTGTAGCAAAGGCGCTTTTGCCAAAATCAACCCGGAGTTCTAGCCTCTGCTGCAGGGAGCTGGTCCCGGCTCAGCGAGCGCCGCGGCTCAGTTGTCTTTTTTTTATATCTTTGACAAATGGTTGTGGTCTTTGATGAATGGTTCTCGAGGAAGGCTGAGGAACACATTCTGGACTCCAGAGAAGGTGAAGATGGGAAAGGTGACAGGAGTGTGACCGGGGATTTAGGCTTCGGTGCACGGGAACATCTCAAGTAAGGTCCACGGGAATAACTCTGAGCTTCCCTAGTTTACGAGAGACTGGCAGGGTCTGCCAGTTGAATAGATGGGTGCGTCTTCCTCCGGGTGAGTTCGTGGGTCCCATTCGGTGACTGGGACCTTAAATTGTTTATATCCATGGGACAGTTCGTGCTACTGTGAATCTTTGTTCCCTTAGGCGTAAGGCGGTTTGTGTTAGAGATGATATGCCACTGTTGAAAAGCAACAATACGTGGTCGTGAACTGATACTGTGATCGTATGCAAAGGCCTCTTTGGACTGGAAGATGAGATATGTGACATTCTGTGTCAATATTAGTCACCAAGGATGGCTTAATATTTGTGAGATTTTTTTGATATACTTTTCTTTTGTGTGCATACTATGGTGATTATAAAACTGGATCACCGGCCACCTGGACTAAAAACAAAACAGTGCAGTGTTATCTGGCTTAGTATGTGTTAGTTTGATTATCTGGCTGCCAAGCACTATATGTGCCTGAATAATTGTGACTGTGTTCGGATAGGGAGTTTCATTATTTACATAGTTTCATTATCTATAAAATAGAGTAGTGTTATTACATCTTCTTGGAGCATCAAATTTAAGATGCAGAAAAATTTTTGCAATTTATCTGCCTCGTGATTTTATAACGAGTCAATGCTGTTTTATGGGAAAGAAAGCAAATCAATATTTTAGAAGAAAGAAGAAATCCAAGTAACATCCAGTCATGGAGTGGCTGCTGTAGGTTTCCAATCTTCTGTAATATCAAGAGTACTTAACTTAGAGAATTTTGAAAACCCTAGACTAAGGAAATAATTTCTTTATTTTTTTATTTTTTTATTTTTTTTATTTTTTTTTATTGGTGTTCAATTTACTAACATACAGAATAACACCCAGTGCCCGTCACCCATTCACTCCCACCCCCCGCCCTCCTCCCCTTCTACCACCCCTAGTTCGTTTCCCAGAGTTAGCAGTCTTTACGTTCTGTCTCCCTTTCTGATCTAAGGAAATAATTTCTAACTGGTGGAAGCATGTAGATTAGAGCAGAGCCCAGAATTAGGGATTTAGAGGTCCTAGTTCATAGGTCATACAAGCAGAGAACCTGTTTGAGACTGTATAATTAGTCCATCAGAGCACTACTTGTCTTATTCAAAAAGTGATAATTTTTTTATATTTTGTTATATTCTGAGTATACAAAAAAAAAAAAAAACAGACTACCATTTCCTGAACAGTGCCTGATTCCTCTGTGGCCAATTTGAACTTAAATATTTGTATTTCTTCTGACATTTCTGACACTATTTCTCCAGATCTGAATTGGTAGATAAAAACAGATGAAGAGATAATGGATGTAGTATTAGGGAAGAAGATAAAATTCCTTTTCTATTACAATTTCAGAGGAAACTCCTAAATGTTCCTGGGGGAAAAAATGGTTTTTTTTCTGACCTTTTTGTTGTTTCTCCTCCAGAAGTCTCTCTTTTGCTTCCTCCTAACTGGTTTCATCACAGCTAAAAATCCTTGAAATGCTTTCCATGTTATCAAACACTGTTACATTAGTTTCACTAATATCATTGCAGTAACAAATCTGGAAATGAAACATATCTATCAAAAGTAGGATGGATAATTAGGTGTGAAGTACCTTAACATTAGAATAGAACACAGGAGTGAAAATTACTGAACCTAATATATGATGAGCAGCGAGCCATAGAAATTTACATAGACTGTGTTCCTTTCACAAAAATTTAAAAAGAAGGAAAATAAGTGATATGTTGTGCTTAAGTGGAAGATAATGGAAAACAAGGATACGGCCAATAAAATTCAGGAATGTGGTAAATTCAGAGAGGAGGAAAGATGGAAAGAGATGTTTGCAAAGGGATTCAAGGTTATTTCATAACCCCACTGGCTGCTCTGAAAAGCCATCTTGGCATTGTTTCTGTGTTCAGCCCTAACCACCTCCACCGTGGACCTCCTCCACCACCACAGACTATGATAGACTTACCACCAGAGTCCTCCAACTCTTGCTTTCTTTTTAATCCACTGCATCTGATGATCACTGGTGTGCCAGGTCATGTTAGAGACCCATGGACACCAGCTCTGAGATCACCACCAAGGACTTACAGGAGAAGGGAGTTGTGGAGGAGGCAGAGAATGGATGAGACACATCTGCTAATAGGAAAGCTCATGAGAAAAATGGAGAGCAGGAGGCCGACAAGGTAGATGAAGAAGAGGTAAAATGGGAGGGGAAAAAGAGGAGGAAGAGGAAGGTGATGGTGAGGAAGAGAATGGAGAGGAAGATGGGGAGGCTTAGGCAGCTTTGAACACACAGGCAGCTGAAGATGATGAGGATGGCAATGTGGACACCAAGAAACAGAAGACCTATGAGGATGACTGGACAGCAAAAAAGGAAAACTTAAATCTAACAATAACAAAGGCTACCATGAACTATTTACCTCGCACTTCCCATCTCAGAATCTAAACATAGTCTCCTTCAAGTGGGGAGTTCCATCTGCCCATACCCCACATGGGCAGCGCCAGCTACAGATGACACCTTTGCTCCACCACCCACCAAAGCCATAGCAGGAATCTGCAACACAGGAGGAGAAAAGAAACAAAGCTTCCAAGGCCCTGCTTTTTTTCTTAAAAGTATTTTTAAAGGGAAATTTGTATTTTATATTTATATTTCTTATTTTTTGTATATGTTGTTAGGAGTCATTCATCTTTAATGATCTCAGATAACCAAACCAGCCTTGTGAGCATTCTGTGCCCTACTTCTGACTTGTGGTATGACCTTGTTCATTATAATCTCAAAGGAGAAAATAAAACCTTGTTTAAAAAAAAAAAAAAGCTGGGATGCCTGGGTGGTTCAGTGGTTGAGCATCTGCCTTCAGCTCAGGGCGTGATCCCAGGGTCCTGGGATCAAGTCCCACATTGGGCTCCCTGCAGGGAGCCTGCTTCTCTCTCTGCCTGTGTCTCTACCTCTCTCTGTGTGCCTTTCATGATAATAAATAAAATCTTTTTTTTAAAGTAGTAATAGAGAATTTTTAAAGCAGCAAGAGAAAAGAAAATAGTTACATACAAGGGAAACCCCAGAAGGTGGTCAGCTGGTTTTCAGCAGAAACTTTGCAGGCTAGAAGAGAGTGGTGTAACGTATTCAAAGTACTGAAAGAAAATAAACCTTCAACCAAAAATATTCTATCCAGCAAGGCTATCGTTCAGAAAGAAAAAGTAAAATGTTAAAGGAATTCATGACAACTAAACCAGCCCTACAAGAAATGCTAAAGGAGACTTTTTGAGTGGAAAGAAAAGACAATAAGCAGGAGTAAGAAAAGTAGAAAGCACAAAAGCAGTAAAATTAAGTTTATCTATATCAGTGAAGGGATTCACAAAATAAAAGGATATAAGGTACGACACCATATACCTAAAATGGGGGAGGGTATGAAGTAAGGAGTGGGTTCAAACTTAAGCAACCATCAACTTAATATAGACTGTTTTATGCATAAGATGTTATATATAGGGCAGCCCGGGTGGCGCAGCAGTTTAGCGCCGCCTGCAGCCTAGGGCGTGATCCTGGAGACCCTGGATCGAGTCCCACATCGGGCTCTCTGCATGGAGCCTGTTTCTCCCTCTGCCTGTGTCTCTGCCTCTCTATCTCTCTCTGTGTCTCTATGAATAAATAAATAAATAATATTTAAAAAATAAGATAAAATAAGGTGTTATATATAAACCTAATGGTAACCACAAATCAAAAACTGGTGATAAATAGGCAAAAAATAAATAGAAAGGAATCCAGGTATATCACTAAAGAAATCCAGAAAACTATGAGGGAAGATAGCAAGCAAAGAAAGGAACAGGGAACTACAAAAACAACCATAAAACAAGTAACAAGATGGCAGTAAGTACATATATATCGATAATTACTTTGTAAATTGGGACACCTGGGTGGCTCAGCAGATGAGCATCTATAATCGGCTCAGGTCATGACCCAAAATAGAAACTGAAAAAGCAGTAGAACATATGTGGTTCTTTGGAAAGATCAACAAAATCGATAAACCTTCAACCAGACTCATCAAAGAGGTGAGGGGAGAGAGAAAGGATCCAAATAAACAAAATTAGAAACGAAAGAGGAGAAATAATAACTGACATCACAGGTACAATTATAAGAGAAAATTATGAAAAATTATATGCCAACAAATTGTGTAGCCTAAAAGAAATGGATAAATTCCTAGAAATATTTTATCTCCCAAAACTGAATCAGGAAGAAATAGGAAATTTTAACAGACTGATTACCAACAATGGAAATGAATCAGTAATCAAAAAACTCCAACAAACAAAAGTCCAGGACCAGATGACTTTGCAGTTGAATTCTACCAAACATTTAGGTAGAGTTAATAACTATTCTTCTCAAACTATTTCAAAAAATAGGAGAGAAGACTTCTAAATTAATTCTATGAGACTAGCATTCACCTGATACCAAAACTAGATTTGAAAAAATACTACAAAGAGAGAGAGAGAGACACAGAAAGAGAGAACTATAGGGGCATCTGGCTGGCTCAGTCAATAGAACGTGTGACCTTTGATGTCAAGGATATAAGTTTGAGACCCATTTTCGGTATAGAAATTATTTAAAAATAAAATCTTTTTTTAAAAAGTACAGATCAAAAAAATAAATAAAAATAAAAAACTACAGATCAATATCTCTAATGAACATAGACGCAAAAATCCTCAACAAAATATTAGCAACTCAAATCAAGCAACTAAAAAAAAATCATTCACCACGATCATGTGAATTTATTCCTGGGATGCAAGGGTGGTTCAGTATTCACAAATCAATCAACATGATACAACACATCAATAAGAGAAAGGATCCATGTGATCATTTCAATAGGTGCAGGAAAAGCATTTGACAAAGAACAGCATCCATTCATGATAAAACCCTCAACAAAGTGGATTTAGAGGTAACATACCTCAACATAATAAAGGCCATATATGCAAAGCCCACAGGTAACATCATACTCAATGGCGAAACACTGCCAGCTTTTCCCTTAATATCAGGAACAGGACAAAGATGTCCACTCTCACTACTTTCATTCAGCATAGTACTGGAAGTTCTAGCCACAGCAATTAGACAAGAAGGAAATAAAGGGCATCCAAATCAGTAAGGAAGAAGTAAAACTTTCACTATTTACAGATGTCATGATACTATAAATAGAAAAATCTAAAGAAAACCTATGGACTGCCCAAAAAAACTCCATTAGAACTGATAAATGAATTCAGTAAGATCACAGAATACAAAATCAATATATAGAAATCTGTTGCATTTCTATACCCTAATAATAATAATTCTAATAAATCTATTATTATTATATTCTAATTTAAATAATACTAATACACTGCTAGTGGGAAGAGAAATTAAGAAAACAATCCCATTTTCAATTGTACCAAAAATAATAAAATACCTAGGAATAAACTTAACCAAAGAGGTGAAAGAGGGATCCCTGGGTGGCGCAGCGGTTTAGCGCCTGCCTTTGGCCCAGGGCACGATCCTGGAGACCCGGGATCGAATCCCACGTCGGGGCTCCCGGTGCATGGAGCCTGCTTCTCCCTCTGCCTGTGTCTCTGCCTCTCTCTCTCTCTCTCTGTGACTATCATAAATAAATAAAAATTAAAAAAAAAAGAGGTGAAAGACCTGTACTCTGAAAGCTGTAAAACATTGATGAAAGAAAATGAAGATGACACAAGCAAATGGAAAGATTTTCCATGCTTATGGATTGGAAGAATAAATATTGTTAAAATGTTCGTACTACCCAAAGCAGTCTACAGATTTAATGCATTCCCCATCAAAATACCAACATCATTTTTCATAGAACTAGAACAAATAATCCTTAAATTTATATGGGACCACAAAAGATCTTGATTAGCCAAAGCAATCTTGAGAAAGAACAAAACAAGAAGTATCAAAATCCCAGATATCAAGATATACTACAAAGCTGTAGTAATCAAAACACTATAAGCACTGGGTGTTATACTATACATTGGCAAATTAAATTTAAATTTTAAAAATAAAAAAAAACACTGTGGTACTGGCACAAAAAGAGACACATAAATTAAAGGAAGAGACCAGAGAGCCTCATAATACACCCATGATTATATGGTCAATTAATCTCTGACAAAGGAGGCGAGAATATGCAATAGGGAAAAGTCTCTTCAACAAATGGCCTTGGGGGATGTCTGGGTGGCTCAGTGGTTGAGGGCTTCCCTTTGGCCCAGGGCATGATCCTGGAATCCCGGGATTCAGTTCCACATTGAGCTCCCTGTATGGAGCCTGTTTCTCTCTCTCCCTGTGTCTCTGCCTCTCTTTCTCTCTCTGTCTCTCATGAATAAATAAAATCTTTTTTAAAAAAACCAGCCTTGGGAAAACCAGACAGCTACATGCAAAACAATGAAACTAGACCACTTTTTTACACCACACACACACACACACACAAAAAAAAAAAAAAAAAACCTCAAAAGGGATTAAATACATAATTGTGAGATCTGAAACCATTAAAATCCCAGAAGAGAGCATAATCTGACATCAGTCATAGCAACATTTTTCTAGATATGTCTCCTGAAGCAAGGGACACAAAAGCAAAAGTAGACTATATCAAAATTAAAAGTTTTTGCACAGCAGAAGAAATCATCAAAAACAACTAAGAGACAATCTACTGAATGGGAGAAGATGTTTGCAAATGACATACCCAATAAAGGGTTAGTATTCAAAGTACATAAGGAATTTATACACCTCAACATCAAAAAAACAAATAACCAATTAAAAATGGGCAGAAGACATGAACAGACATTTCTCCAAAGAAGAAATACAGATGGACGACAAACACATGAAAAGATGCTCAGCATCACTCATCATCAGAGCCATGCAAATCAAAACCACAATGAGATATCACTTCACACCTGTCAGATGGCTAAAATAAAAAATACAAGAAACAACACATGTTGATGAGGATGTGGAGGAAAAGGGACGCTTATACACTGTTGGTGAGAATGCACACTAATGCAACCATTGTGGAAAGCAGTAAGGAGTTTCCTCAAAAAATTAAAAATAGAATTGCCATATGATCCAGTAATTCCACTACTGGGTGTTTACCCAAAGAATATGAAAACACTAATTCAAAAAGATATATGCAAAGGGCAGGGCAAAATGATGGAGGAGCAGGGTCCCCAAGTCATGTGTCCCCACCAACTTACCTAGATAACTCTCAAATTATCCTGAAAACCTACGAATTCGGCCTGAGATTTATTTTTTTTTCTTTTTTTTTTTTTAATTTTTATTTATGATAGTCACAGAGAGAGAGAGAGAGGCAGAGACACAGGCAGAGGGAGAAGCAGGCTCCATGCACTGGGAGCCTGACATGGGATTCGATCCCGGGTCTCCAGGATCACGCCCTGGGCCAAAGGCAGGCGCTAAACCGCTGCACCACCCAGGGATCCCTCAGCCTGAGATTTAAAGAGAGAACAGCTGGAATGCTACAGTGAGAAGAGTTCGTGCTTCTATCAAGGTAGAAAGACAGAAATAAATAAACAAGCATCCAAGGGAGAGGGGTCCCCACGAGGAGCTGGGCTAAGGCCAGGTGGCAAGAGCATCCAGGACAGGAAACCCCAGTCCCGGAGAAGCAGGAACTTTACCAATCTTCCTGAATGGAAAGGTGCTTGCAGGGAACTCGGGTAGGATCCCAGGAGGGGCAGTGGAGCCCCCAGGTCCCCGGGGTCACTAACAGAGGCAGTGCACCCCGGAGGAGAGCATGCCACATGCTGCAGGAGAGCTCAGTAAAGGGCTGGGGCTCCCCGGGAGTGCGATTCCAGCAGTGCAGGCCCCGGAGCCCAAGGCGCCAGGGGACACAGCCCAAGATCCGGCACTCCCCTGGGACAGGCAGAGGCCGGGAGGACATAGGACAGCGAGGATGCTCCTGCCGCTGGGCGCCCCGAGCTCTGCAGATCAGCATCCCCTGCCCACCTGAGCATCCAGGCCCCTGCAGACTGGGAGACTGCGGTAGTTACTGCTGGAGCTGACTCCAGGGCTGGAGAGCTGGCTGCGGCCACTGTTGTTTTTCCTCCTGGTGTCACCCTGTGCCTGGGATGGAGCGGGGCTTCCAAGGAGCAGAGGTCACACAGGATAAACAGCTTCCACTGAACCATGCACCTGGCAGGGGGTGGGACAGCTCCCCCAGGTGCACACACCTGAGAATCAGCACACCAGGCCCCTCCCCCAGAAGACCAGCTGGAAGGACAGGGGAAGAGCAAGTTCTTGACCACGCAGCACTGGAAAGCTCCAGGGGAAGTCGAAGGACTTACAGTATATAGAATCAGGGGATACCCCTCCTTGTTTTTTTGTTTTTGTTTGTTCTCCTCTTTTATTTCTTCCCTTTTTCCTTCATTTTTCCAGTACAACTTGTTTTTAGCCACTCTGCACTGAACAAAATGACTAGAAGGAAGAACTCACCACAAAAGAAAGAATCAGAAACAGTACTCTGCCACAGAATTACATAATTGGATTACAATTTGATGTCAGAAAGCCAATTCAGAAGCACAATTATAAAGCTACTGGTGGCTCTGGGAAAAAGCATAAAGGATTCAAGAGACTTCATGACTGCAGAATTTAGATCTAATCAGGCTGAAACTAAAAATCAATCAAATGAGATGCAATCCAAACTGGAGGTCCTAACGATGAGGGTTAATGAGGTAGAAGAACGAGTGAGTTACATAGAAGACAAGTTGATGGCGAGGAAGGAAGCTGAGGAAAAATGAGAAAAACAAAAAGATCATGAGTAAAGGTTAAGGGAAATAAATGACAGCCAGAAGGAAAAATCTACGTTTAATTGAGGTTCCAGAGGGCGCTGAAAGGGACAGAGGACCAGAGAGTGTATTTGAACAAATCATAGCTGAGAACTTCCCTAACTTGGGGAGGGAAACAGGCATTCAGATCCAGGAGATAGATCCCCCCTAAAATCAATAAAAACCATTCAACATCCCGATATTTCATAGTGAAACTTGGAAATTCCAAAGATAAAGAGAAGATCCTTAAAGCAGCAAAAGACAAGAAATCCCTAATCTGGGGATCCCTGGGTGGTGCAGCAGTTTGGCGCCTTCCTTTGGCCCAGGGCGCAATCCTGGGGATCCGGGATCGAGTCCCATGTTGGGCTCCCAGTGCATGGAGCCTGCTTCTCCCTCTGCCTATGTCTCTGCCTCTCTCTCTCTCTCTCTCTGTGTGACTATCATAAATAAATAAAAATTAAAAAAAAGAAATCCCTAATCTTTATAGGGAGAAGTATTAGGTTAACAGCAGACCTCTCCACAGAGACCTGGCAGTCCAGAAAGGATATATTCAGGGTCATATTCATATATGAATATATGAATATCATATATTCATATATGACCCATTCATATTCTTCTCATTTAGGACATAAATGAGAAGAACCTGCAGTCAAGAATACTTTATCCAGCAAGGCTCTCATTCAGAATAGAAGGAGAGATAAAGAGCTTCCAAGACAGGCAGAAACTGAAAGAATATATGACTACCAAACCAGCTCTGCAAGATACATTAAGGAGGACTCTGTAAAAGAAAGAGGAAGTCCAAGGAAACAATCCACAAAAACAGGGACTGAATAGGTATCATGATGACACTAAATTCATATCTTTCAATAGTAACTCTGAACGTGAATGGGCTAAATGATCATATCAAAAGGCGCAGGGTTTCAGACTGTATAAAAAAGCAAGACCCATCTATTTGCTGTCTACAAAAGACTCATTTTAGACCTAAGGACACCTACGACCTGAAAATAAAAGGTTGATGAACCATTTACCATTCAAATGATCCTCAAAAGAAAACAGGTGTACCCATCCTCATATCAGATAAAGTTTATCCCAAAGGCTGTAGTAAGAGATGAAGAGGGACACTATATCATACTTAAAGGATCTATCCAACAAGAAGATCTAACAATCATGAATATTTATGCCCCTAATGTGGGAGCTGCCAAGTATATCAATCAATTAATAAACAAGGTTAAGACATAGTTAGATAATAATACAGTAATACTGGGAGACTTCGACACAGCGCTTTCTGAAATTGATAGATATTCTAAGCACAACATCTCCAAAGAAACAAGAGTTTTAAATGATACGCTGGACCAGATGGATTTCACAGATATTTACAGAACTTTACATCCAAATGCAATTGAATACACGTTCTTCTCAAGTGCACATGGAACTTTCTCCAGAATAGACCACATACTGGGTCACAAATGAGGTCTTAACCGATACCAAAAGATTGGGATCGTCCCCTGCATATTTTCAGACCATAATGCTTTGAAACTAGAACTAAATAACAAGAAGAAATTTGGAAGGATTTCAAACACGTGGAGGTGAAAGACCATCCTGCTACAAGATGAAAGGGTCAACCAGGAAACTAGAAAAGAATTAAAAAGATTCACGGAAACTAATGAGAATGAAGGTACAACCTTTCGAAATCTTTGGGATACACCAAAAGCAATCCTGAGGGGGAAATACATCACAATACAAGCATCCATCAAAAAACTGGAAAGAACTCAAATACAAAAGCTAACCTTACACCTAAAGGAACTAGAGAAGGAACAGCAAATAAAACGTTCACACAGCGGGAACCCTGGGTGGCGCAGCGTTTTAGCGCCTGCCTTTGGCCCAGGGCGCGATCCTGGAGACCCGGGATCGAATCCCATATCGGGCTCCCAGTGCATGGAGCCTGCTTCTCCCTCTGCCTGTGTCTCTGCCTCTCTCTCTCTCTCTCTCTCTCTCTCTCTCTGTGACTATCATAAATAAATAAAAATTAAAAAAAAAAAAGTTCACCCAGCAGAAGAAGAGAGTTAATAAAAATTCAAGCAGAACTCGATGAAATAGAGAGCAGAAGAACTGTGGAACAGATCAACAAAACCAGGAGTTGGTTCTTTGAAAGAATTAATAAGATAGATAAACCATTAGCCAGCCTTATTAAAAAGAAGAGAGAAAAGACTCAAATTAATAGATGAATGAGAATATAAAAAATAGTGAAAGGGAATAAAGGGGAAAGGAGAAAAAATCAGTGGGAAATATCAGAAAGGGAGACAGAACATGAAAGAATCCTAACTCTGGGAAATGAACTAGGGGTGGTGGAAGGGGAGGTGGGCGGGGGGTGGGGGTGATGGGCACCGAGGTAGGCACTTGACGGGATGAGCACTGGGTGTTATTCTATATGTTGGCAAATTGAACACCAATAAAAAATAAATTTGTAAGTAAAAAAATAAAATAAAATCATGAATGAAAAAGGAGAGATCACCACCAATACCAAGGAAATACAAATGATTTTAAAAACTTATTATGAGCAGCTATATGCCAATAAATTAGACAATCTAGAAGAAATGGACGCATTTCTAGAAAACCACAAACTACCAAAACTGGAACTGGAAGAAATAGAAAACCTGAACAGGCCAAGAACCAGGGAAAAAATTGGAAACAGTCATCAAAAACCTCCCAAGACACAAAAGTCCAGGCCCAGATGGCTTCCCAGGGGAATTCTATCAAACGTTTAAAGAAGAAACAATACCTATTCTACTAAAGCTGTTCCGAAAGATAGAAAGGGATGGAGTACTTCCAAACTCGTTTTATGAGGCCAGCATCACCTTAATTCCAAAACCAGACAAAGACCCCTCCAAAAAAGAGAATTATAGACCAATATCCCTGATGAACACAGATGCAAAAATTCTCAACAAGATACTAGCCAATAGGATCCAACAGTACATTAAGAAGATTATTCACCATGACCAAGTGGGATTTATCCCCAGGATGCAAGGCTGGTTCAACACTGGTAAAGCAATCAATGTGATAAATCATACCAACAAGAGAAAAAACAAGAACCATATGAGCCTCTTAATAGATGCAGAGAAAGCATTTGACAAAATACAGCATCCATTCCTGATCAAAACTCTTCAGAGTGTAGGGATAGAGGGAACATTCCTCAACATATTAAAAGCCATCTACTAAAAACCCACAGCAAATATCATTCTCAATGGGGAAGCACTGGGAGCCTTTCCCCTAAGATCAGGAACAAGACAGGGATGTCCACACTCACCACTGCTATTCAACATAGTACTGGAAGTCCTAGCCTCAGCAATCAGACAACAAAAAGACATTAAAGGCATTCAAATTGGCAAAGAAGAAGTCAAACTCTCCCTCTTTGCAGAGGACATGATACTGTACGTAGAAAACCCAAAAGAGGGATCCCTGAGTGGCGCAGCGGTTTGGCGCCTGCCTTTGGCCCAGGGCGCGATCCTGGAGACCCGGGATCAAATCCCACATCGGGCTCCCGGTGCATGGAGCCTGCTTCTCCCTCTGCCTGTGTCTCTTCCTCTCTCTCTCTTTGTGTGTGACTATCGTAGATAAAAAAGAAAGAAAGAAAGAAAGAAAGAAAGAAAGAAAGAAAGAAAGAAAGAAAGAAAGAAAGAAAACCCAAAAGTGTCCACCCCAAGATTGCTAGAACTCATATAGCCATTTGGCAGTGTGGCAGGATACAAAATCAATGCCCAGAAATCAGTGGCATTTCTATACACTAACAATGAGACTAAAGAAAGAAATTAAGGAGTCAATCCCATTTAGAATTGCACCCAAAAGCATAAGATACCTAGGAAAATAAACCTAACCAAAGAGGTAAAGGATCTATACCCTAAAAACTACAAAACACTTCTGAAAGAATTTGAGGAAGACACAAAGAGATGGAAAAATATTCCATGCTCATGGATTGGCAGAATTAATATTGTGAAAAATGTCAATGTTACCCAGGGCAATTTACACATTTAAGGCAATCAAAAAACCATGGACTTTCTTCAGAGAGTTGGAACAAATCATCTTAAGATTTGTGTGGAATCAGAAAAGACCCCAAATAGTCAGGGGAATATTAAAAAGGAAAACCAGAGCCAGGGGCATCACAATGACAGATTTTAGGTTGTACTACAAAGCTGTGATCATCAAGACAGTGTGGTATTGGCACAAAAACAGACACATAAATCAATGGAACAGAATAGAGAATCCAGAAGTGGACCCTCAACTTTATGGTCAACTAATATTCGACAAAGCAGTAAAGACTATCCATTGGAAAAAAAGACAGTCTCTTCAATAAATGGTGCTGGGAAAATTGGACATCCACATGCAGAAGAATGAAACTAGACCATTCTCTTGCACCATACACAAAGATTAACTCAAAATGGGTGAAAGATCTAAATGTGAGACAAGATTCCATCAAAATCCTAGTGGAGAACACAGGCAACACCCTTTTTGAACTTGGCCACAGCAACTTCTTGCAAGATACATCCATGAAGGCAAGAGAAACAAAAGCAAAAATGAATTATTGGGACTTCATCAAGATAAAAAGCTTCTGCACAGCAAAAGAAACAGTCAACAAAACTAAAAGACAACCTACAGAATGGGAGAAGATATCTGCAAATGACCTATCAGATAAAGGGCTAGTATCCAAGATCTATAAAGAACTTATTAACCTCAACAGAAAAGAAACAAACAATTCAATCATGAAATGGGAAAAAGACATGAACAGAAATTTCACGGAGGAAGACATAGACATGGCCAACAGGCACATGAGAAAATGCTCCGCATCACATGCTATCAGGGAAATACTAATCAAAACCACAATGAGATACCACCTCACACCAGTGAGAATGGGGAAAATTAACAAGGCAGGAAACAACAAATGTTGGAGAGGATTTGGAGAAAGGGGAACCCTCTTGCACTGTTGGTGGGAATGTGAACTGGTGCAGCCACTCTGGAAAACTGTGTGGTTCCTCAAAGAGTTAAAAATAGATCTGCCCTACAACCCAGCAATTGCACTGCTGGGGATTTACCCCAAAGATATAGATGCAGTGAAGACACAAAGATGAGGTGCAGAACACCTGCACCCCAATGCTTATAGCAGCAATGTCCACAATAGCCAAACTGTGGAAGGAGCCTCGTTGTCCATTGAAAGATGAATGGATAAAGAAGATGTGGTCTATGTATACAATGGAATATTACTCAGCCATTAGAAACACAAATACCCACCATTTGTTTAGACATGGATGGAACTGGAGGGTATTATGTTGAGTGAAGTAAGTCAATCAGAGAAGAACAAACATTATATGGTCTCATTCATTTAGGGATTATAAAAATTGGTGAAAGGGAATAAAGGGGAAAGGAGAGAAAATGAGTGAAAATATCAGTGAGGGTGACAAAACATGACAGACACCTAACTCTGGGAAACGAAGAAGGGGTAGTGGAAAGGGAGGTGGTCTGGGGGTTGGGGTGACTGGGTGATGGGCACTGAGGGGGACACTTGGCGGGATGAGAACTGGGTGTTATGCTATATGTTGGCAAATTGAACTCCAATAATTAATAAATAAATAAATAAATAAATAAATAAATAAAACTTTAAAAATAAATAAAGTCATTGGTAAACTGATGGACTAAACCAAAAAACAAACAAAAAAAGATATATGCACCACTATATTTATTAGAGCATTATTTACAATAGCCAAATTATAGAAGCAGCCCAAGCATTCATCAACAGATGAGTGAATAAAGAAGAGATTGCATCTATATATAAAATGGAATATTTCTCAGCCATAAAAAAGAATGAAATCTTGCCATTTGCAATGACAGATGGATCTAAAGGGTATAAGCCTAAGTAAAATAAGCCAGTCAGAGAAAGACAAATACCATATGATTTTACTCATGTGTGGAATTTAAGAAACAAAAGAAAACAAACCAAAAAAAAAAAAAACAAAAAGACAAACCAAAAAACAGAAAACAAACTGATGGTTACCAGAGGGGAGATGAGTGGGGAGATGGGTGAACTAAGTGAAAGGATTAAGAGTACACTTACCATGATGAGCCCTGGGTTGTATAGAATTGTTGAATCACCATAATTGATTTGTACACATGAAATTAATAGAATACTATGTCAACTATACTGAGATTTTTTTAAAGATGGGACACCTGAGTGGCTCAGCGGTTGAGCATCTGCCTTGTGCTCAGGGCATGATCCTGGAGTCCTGGGATCGAGTCCCATACTGAGCTCCCTGCATGGAGCCTGCTTCTTTTTCTGCCTGTGTCTCTGCCTCTCTCTCTTTCTCTCTGTCTCTCATGAATAAATAAATAAAATATTTTTTAAAAATTTTAATACTCTATGGAGATATATACCTGAATTTTTACTTTCAGGATTTATATGGTGAATTATATTACCAGACTTTGTAACATTCATACTTTGGTTCCTAGAATAGGCTTTTCTTGATTATTTTAATGGATACAGTAAATTGACTTTCAGGATCAATCCACTCTCTCTTTTTTTTTCCTTTCTGAAATGGAGGATGCTTAAAAAAGATAAATTTACCAGTTCCTTTTCTAGCTAAGCTTGTAGAAGTGAAATAGATTTTTAAATTCTCTTAAAAACTTCCTTTAAATCTGATTTTTAAAAACATTTTTAATAAGATTTTATTCATCCATTCACAAAAGACACGCAGAGAGAGGCAGAGACACAGAGGGAGAAGCAGGCTCCCCAGAGGGAGCCTGATTGGAGACTCCACCCCAGAGTGGGATGGCACCGGGAGCTGAAGGCAGATGCCTAACCGCTGAGCCACCCAGGCATCCCTCTTTAAATCTAAATTAAAGTTCTTTTAAAATTTTGCTGATGTTTGGAAGATAGAAGGTAGACATGTTATTTTCCTGCTGATTGCTCTGTCAAAGTTGTGAAAATAATTATCTGATTTACAGATGGTTATATTTCCAATTTTTAGCTACTAAATGTTAAAAGTCAAATGAGTGTCAGTGACAAAAGATTATAGTGCCTAGATTTAGCTATAGTGTCCGGTCTTGAACATGACTGTCCACTGGTACCCTCATGACATCCCATCCTCCTGTCTGTGACAGAAATCTATTACAGAAATAGTATCTCCAGTTTGGTCATCTTTTACTTGGAGTCATTCCTGAAAGTTCTGTCTAGAACTCTTTCCTCTAGTACATTCAATGATTTTGTAAGCCTCTATTTTCTTAAATTTCTTTATGCTTTAAATTGGTAGAGTAAATACAGATTCCAGTATGTGAACTTTGCATTTGCTTCCAGAAAGTGTTGTAGATGACAAGAATAGGCATCTAGGATGGGAAATCAGAGCTGGATGAGTTTGAAGGAAGTGAGGATCAGATAATCATTACAAAATAAAAACTCAGTTACCATAGGTCAGCTGTATACCAGTTAACAGAATGAAGTAATCATTCAAAAAATGATTTCACAGAATGAGAGCCAGGGGATCCCTGGGTGGCGCAGCGGTTTAGTGCCTGCCTTTGGCCCAGGGTGCAATCCTGGAGACCCGGGATCAAATCCCACGTTGGGCTCCCTGTGCATGGAGCCTGCTTCTCCCTCTGCCTATGTCTCTGCCTCTCTCTCTCTCTCTCTCTCACTGTGTGCCTATCATAAATAAATAACAATTTTAAAAAAAGAATGAGAGCCAAATTAAAAACTCTTAAAGATGGTCTGCATAGCAATAATCTCCTTCGTGATCTGCCCTGTCCACTTCTCTGATCCCGTCTTTTACCATTCTTCATATTGCCTAGTATATTTCCTTGTTAATGTTTATAGCTTTATTTAATTAATACTAATTTTTCTTGAAGAAAACAGAATTTCTTCCAATTAAAGAGTATAATAAGATGAAAGATGTATTTGTACACATATAACTTGATTCAACAACGATCTCTTTGTAAGATGAATGGATAAAGAAGATGTGGTTTATGTATACAATGGAATATTCCTCAGCCATTAGAAATGACAAATACCCACCATTTGCTTCAATGTGGATGGAACTGGAGGGTATTATGCTGAGTGAAATAAGTCCATCCAAGGAGGACAAACATTATATGTTCTCATTCATTTGGGGAATATAAATAATAGTGAAAGGGAATAGAAGGGAAGGGAGAAGAAATGTGTGGGAAATATCAGAAAGGGAGACAGAAGGTAAAGACTGCTAACTCTGGGAAACGAACTAGGGGTGGTGGAAGGGGAGGAGGGCGGGGGGTGGGAGTGAATGGGTGACGGGCACTGGGGGTTATTCTGTATGTTAGTAAATTGAACACCAATAAAAAATAAATTAAAAAAAATATCAGAAAGGGAGACAGAACATAAAGACTCCTAACTCTGGGAAATGAACTAGGGGTGGTGGAAGGGGAGGGGGGTGGGGGGTGGGGGTGAATGGGTGACGGGCACTGAGGGGGGCACTTGACAGGATGAGCACTGGGTGTTATTCTGTATGTTGGCAAATTGCACACCAATAAAAAATAAATTTGTTATTAAAAAAAAAAGATCTCTTTGTAGATCCAAACTCATGAATAGGCCTAACCTGGCAATGCCTGTTGTTATATATTATGGGTAGATTTCCTATTTTGCAAACAAACCTATTTATTTATGGGAAGAACTTCAGGGTTTCAGAATGTCTTTAGTATATATATTTTCCTGATCCTGGAGGGGCAGAATTCCCCTGTTGTTCATCAAATGATATCCACCTGCAGCTGCAGGGCATTCTACAGGGCTACTCTTCTACTCCAGGGTTAAATACATAACAAACAGACCAAAATAATATACATAACAAACAGAGCTAAATACATATAAAGACGTAATGCATATTAAATGCTTAAGAGTGTTTCTGTTTTGTTCATATAACCAAAATGATAATACTACCTATGTCATAAGTTTGAGGATTATGAGACAATAAATGTCAAGGATTTATGTGCCAGGTCCATAGTACATAACAAATGCTAATTAACATTGTTATGATCATTTTGGAATATAAACCTTCAATAAATGGATATCATATGTAACAATATTACTAGATGGGAAAATTCCATATTGAAAAGATGCTAATAATCCCCTACGTATTTGGTTTTTTTATTTTTTATTTTATTTTATTTTATTTTTTATTTGTAAAAGATGTAAATATTTTTCAAAATTCCAGATTTTTTTGAAAGGAGTGTCTGATGATTTGATTCTGAACCTTGCCTGAAAGAATAAGATAGCCAAGAAAATTGTGAAGGGGGGAAAAAGACATAATGCATACAAGGTAATCTGGTAACCATATATGCCCTCCAATCTTATCCAGCTATAAATTGCTTACTGTTCCTCACACACAATGTTCTAATCCCTATCTCTTTACCACTACTCTCTTCCCCCTTTTTTTATCCCAGGTTCCGTCATCTGGAATTCTATATAAACTGCTACCCAAACACTACCATTTCTAGATCCAGGCAAAGTCCCATCTCACCACTAAAGGACAGTCTTCCCTGACTAGTCTACCCTAGGGTAATCTAGCCTTTGACCCTCTTTAACTTTTATCAAGCATTTGGCTGTAATCTTTTTTTCTGCCTAATACTGTTAATTAGCTATTCACAAGTTTTTGACTTATCTTCCAGTTATATTATAAGTTCCTTAAAGGCAGATTCCAATATTCTATTTTCCCTGAATTCCTCATGCATCTACATAGTAGATACTCCACATATGCTGGTTTTGAAAAGTAACATGGTTGATCCAAACATGACCCACCACGTACAGTTACATTTTTCTAGAACCATGTTTATATATTTTATACATGTTTATATATGTTTATTTGTATAAACATAGATTTTTCTCCTAGCCCAATTAATTTTTTTAGTTTTTTATATCAGAACTTAGGTGACTCGGGGATCCCTGAGTGGCACAGCGGTTTGGCACCTGCCTTTGGCCCAGGGCGCGATCCTGGAGACCCGGGATGGAATCCCACGTTGGGCTCCCGGTGCATGGAGCCTGCTTCTCCCTCCGCCTGTGTCTCTGCCTCTCTCTCTCTCTCTCTCTCTCTCTCTCTCTCTGTGTGTGTGTGTGTGTGACTATCATAAATAAATAAAAATTTATAAAAAAAAAAAAAAAGAACTTAGGTGACTCTGTGTCCCAGCCATAAGACTGCAGTTGTTCATCCTGTGGGAACTCAACTTCAGTGTCATAAACAAAATTTGGATCATCCTTCTTCTGATTTTTCTCAAAACGTTCATGATGCTCTTTCTTTCAGCAAGTTCTTTGTCATCTAGTTTGTTCAGGTCTTCCTTCAGATCAATGATTGTTTCCAGTTGAATTTGTTGTGCTGTTTTTGCCAAATTTTACTCCAACAAATAACCTTATAAAAAAAAATGAATAACTTCTCTAGCTGTCTCAGTGATACCTGTTCTAGGTAAATTTTGTGTTGTGGATTATTCCTTAATTGTTCAGCAGCTCTGCTGCAATCTGAAAACTTTGAAAAGTTTCAGACTGGCAGGGTGCATTGGTGACCTTCCCCTTCATGTCATTTTCAAAGATTAAGGTAATAGCTGGAGGCTGGAACCTAATTCCACATTTCTTGGAAGAGCACATCATTTTCACATATACTTCAGGGTAAATCAGAGGAAATCTGATGAAAATGTGTTAGTCACATAATGACTTTCTGCTGGAAGCGGAGGTGGAGACAGGGAACTCCCAGATCCAGCTCACAAGACTGCACCTGGGGGTCAGGGATAGACTATATATTTCAATTATATTTGCCAGTGTATCATTTAGAGATGCATTTGACAGAATAGCAAATAAACCCTCCACACTAGCTTAAATACATGTATTTTGGTCAAATAAATGATCAGCGTTTATCTATTATGACTGTTAACTGCTGAGTTATATGAGGTTTCATGT